>NC_141160.1:115602430-115903878 GCF_053477565.2 Lygodium microphyllum
TACAGATGGGCCAGTTGTCATTTATTGTGACAACATGAGTAGTATACACTTGGCAAATAACCCAGTCTATCATGCTAGAACAAAGCACATTGAGGTGCATTATCACTATGTGCGGGAGAGGGTTTTACTAGGTCTTATTGATCTAGTTTATGTCAGCACAGAGGATCAGGTAGCTGACATATTTACGAAGGCATTGGACGCAGAGAAGCTATGCAAGTTCAGAGACCTGCTTGGTGTGCAGGAATTGGGATTGAGCTCGAGGGGGAGTGTTGAGATATCGAGCTCCACTCGTGATATGCCAGGGTAACCGTTGTGCATTTATGTCATCGACTTGTTAGCTGTAGATGCGGTTGGTACACTGCCCATGAATAATAGCTAGATGACAGCTATCCTTATCTACTCTAGTTCGTGGCTCAGTTAGTATGTCACCTTAGTTGAGTTTGGTTTGAGACCCATATATAGGGTTCTTCTATTTCTATGTACTTGAGTTCTTTTTGGCTTACACAACTAAGAAGAGGAAAACTGTTTTCAGCCTCCACCTTTGTGTGTATTCCCCCATTGTGCAAGCAAGAAAGCTACAAGTGAGACTCCTTCCTTCTCTCCCACAATCTTGACAGTCGTCATAATGGCTAGCCTTGTTGAAAATACCTGTTCTTTTTAGGTACATTTTGCCATCCCGATTTAAGTGTTGAGTGATTGTTTCCTTGGGATTCACTAGCTCTATTTTGATTTTGATTGTGATTTGAGTTTTTTGTGCCCTTGCCCTGTTGCCCCCAGTGAGAAGATGCAATAAGAGTCCCCTCTATTGAGGATGTGTTATGAAATTGATCGAACAACCGTGCGTAACGCAACAACTGACACTCAAACTCATAAAATGTGGGCATCTAAGGCTGCGAAATCACCTGTTGTACAAAATGGAAATATTTTCTTGGTAGCTTGTAAAGGAACAAGGTAACCTGATCGTTAGAGGACTAAGGAGCCCTGGTGGTTGAGAACTTAGCGAGGAGATGCTAATACTCAATCAACTTGACTTTCAAGTCATCCTTATTTGTGATTTTGAACCTTTGGAGCTCATGATCCAAATTGATGCGATGGATCCTATCCCGAGCCGCATAACGGTAAGTTAAGTATGTCCAATGCTTGGATGCTAAGTTGAAATGTTGAAGTTGAGAGTGAAACTCAAGCAATAAGCCCTGCATAAGCTCAACAATAGCGGAGGCATTATGAGTCCTCCATGAGTAGACGACCTCATATGGAAAAGGACAAGATCAGGTTGGGGTTCCCACCCTTGCACTAAATCCCATAGGTTCTAAGAGTCTAAGACATGCCTTATCAAATTTGACCAAGTCGTGTAGTTTGACCTATTAAAAGGAGTCTTGTCATTAAATGCATGCTTGGTGGATGAGGAACTAGAACCATGAGGATAGGGAGAAATAGGCTATTTATGTCCAATGAGTGCCGATAGCTATGGAGGAACCAAAATGGACACAGGTCCATATGATGCCGTAGGTGTAGGTGGAGGCACTAGGACACAATAGCCTTGTCCAAATATCAGCTAGGGCACTACAAAATAATTGGATGGTCCACTAGGTAATGCCATGGAGGCAAACTATGGTATGAAATGATCCACACTCCAGTATGGTTGGGATGCACTCCTAGAGGGGTAGCCCGAAAGTGTGTGTGTGGGAGGTCGAGTTTCCGTCTCACAGGTACACCACCTGAAAACGGGTATGTAGATGTTCTAAAGGCTGTGCCTAAATGTGCAAAACCCCCCGGTGTGGTGTATGGTGGTGGATAATGTGGTGCACTCAATGGAAGCAGAAAGGAAGGTGCAGTGGAAGATGGAGGGATGGGTGAGATCCCAAATGGATTTGTGATAGATGTTGTTGTGGGAAACATTGTAGGTTCCTTTTGTCCATTAAATGCACCAGATGAAGATGCACCTATTCCATATTGACCATGAGAAATAAAATTATTTGAAGTAAAAGGAAGGGTGAATACTTATAAGTTCTTCTTTTAGCTTCTTACCTAGTTTTGAGTTCATGAAGAAATGCATGTCTTCCTCATTACTCACAAATCAAATCTTGTTTTGAAGAGTCCCTTCTTGATGAGGATCTCCCGATTCAACAGAAAATGTAGAATCAGATTGCATAGAATCTGAAATAGTAAGGTTTGTACTTGGCATTGGAGAAAAGAAGTACTAGGGAAGTGGTGTGTAATCTGAGCCAGGTTCCACTTGCGGATGGCTGGTCTGTAGTGGAGATTTCAAAGATCCTACAAGATCATTAGTTTTGTGCACCGAATCTAAAGGAGAAAACTCAGGCTTACCTTCAACCTCCTGTTGAGCCCTATAATGTTGGAGTTATCAAATCAGAAATAACTTTCCCATCAGGAGGTGGGCTATCTGACTTCAGCGTGTTGAGAAGCCACTCAGGAAAAGTCTGTTCCTGTCGAATCTCTTGTTGCTTCTGTCGAAGGGCTTCTTGGACCATTGGTTGGACTTGTGCTTCCTCTCTTGTTTCCCCCAAATGTTTGGGATTAAAAATAGAAGAGTCAAAAGATTCTTCATCCACAACTTTGTCTGAATCCTTGTGGTTTTGTGCAAATCCAATTTCCCTACTTTCAATATGATTTTCCGAGTGGTAACATATAACTTGCAACTTTTCAAAATAGAATTGTAGCCAACAAAGATGCCCTTGATTGCTTTGTCATCTAGTTTCGTCCTTTCTTCTTTTTCACTTTCCTGTCATTTGGCTATTGATCTACATATTTGTCGGATTGTGCATGTCTGTTTTGTATTCCATAATACAAATCAGTAATAGAATCATACTTTTACCTGTATCACAGATTGTTCCTTACAGTGCAACAGTTTGTTTGAGTGAATTTTGATAGTCTTTGATACTTATTTTGTGTATTGTCAAAACTTTGTGCTTTTTTGGATTCTTTGCTCAAATATGTCATAGTCTGTATTGTAACTTGCAGATTGAAGCTAAGGGACTACCACTGGCCAGCTCAACTCTGGCTTCTCTACCCTGTTTTTCACCAATCACTTTCAACCTTGTTGATTCTACTGCTACTGACTCAATTCTTCCCGAAGTAGCAAAGACTGGCCTTGGATCTTCTGCTGCTATGACAACAGCAATTGTGGCATCTGTTCTTCAGTACTTAGGAGCCATCCAACTTCCTCAGAGCAGCACAGAATCTGAGCAGCCGCAAATGCAGGCACTGGATGTTGTGCATTCCCTCTCTCAAGCTGCCCATAGCATGGCACAAGGAAAGATTGGTAGTGGTTTTGATGTTAGTGCTGCTGTGTATGGGAGCCAACAATATGTTCGATTCTCTCCATCCATCTTATCTTCTGTACAGGTGCTTTAGATTATCACAGTTTTGAAAATTTTATGTAATCATGGTGACAAATCTACGATTTATATATGAATGAATTCATGGTGCATATGCTTATTTTTAGCTAGAGATGTTAGATTTCTCGTGTTTTCACAGGAAGGTATCAAGTACATGCCACTGACCGAGATAGTAACAAACTTGCTAAATGAGAATTGGGATGCAGAAAGGCAGGAGTATGCCCTTCCTCCTTTGCTGACATTGGTGAGTTGAAGGATATGCTCTCTGATGGAATTCATCCTGTTTAGCAAACTCCTTGAAATCAATAAGAATAGCCAGTATAATCTGGATATTCGGTAAATTTTATTTTTAGAGGACTGTCAGTGAATGGTCTTTATAAATACAAGAATTAAACATGGTGCTCATTATTAGAACACTGGAGCACTTACTGTGTTTCTTATGATAGATTTTGGTCTCATAGGTTCTAGGGGAACCTGGATATGGTGGTTCTCATACACCATCAATGGTAGGGAAAATCCAGAAATGGCGCAAGCAGCAACCAGATAAGGCTAAACTGCTGTGGTCAGAACTTGGTCAAGCCAACATGGATGTGAAAGAGGGGCTTCTGCGGCTGAAAAATTTGGCAAAATGCCATGAAAATGAATACCAATTCACCTTAAAGTCCTGTGAAAATGCTGCAGCTCAACAGGTTTGTTGCTCTTAGCAGAAAGAATCAGTTCTGTGGACACTTTCTTTTGTATTTAACGGACATTTGTCATGTACAATGCCTAATTTTCAAGAGAGAGCAGAGGCTCCAAAAAATAGGGTTAGGTTCAAGTTACCTGCCAAAGGTTCAACTGGATTTTCAAGCTTGTGATCCAAAGGTGTTCTCAGAAACTTAAAACACACATCGAGGAATATGATTTAAGATTCAAGGTTTTAATAGCCAGTCTGTCTGCATGAAATTATGTTTATGGTTGGATAGGCATGCTTACATGTCCTAAATCTCCCAAACCTGCTATGTGATGGGTGCTTTGCAGTGGGTAGAAAAGGCAGGAAACAGCGATATTGCTCAATCAGTTGCGAAAGCATTACTCGCTACAAGACAGGCATTCCAAAACGTGCGTTCATTGCTGAGGCAAATGGGTGATGCAGCTGGAGTGCCAGTAAGATTCACTTAATCCACATCTTAGCATTGTTAGGAGGGGTATGGAGCTTAGTACTGCACGTCACTGGACTCCTAGACTTAATGATATTGATGCTAATATATTCCTGCTGTTACAGGTTGAGCCACCGCCACAAACAACTTTGCTCGATGCCACAATGAACATGGAAGGGGTATTACTGGCAGGAGTCCCGGGTGCTGGGGGATATGATGCAGTTTTCGCTATCACCATTGGTGAATCTACGCGAGAGCGAGTGGAGAAAGCATGGAGTGCACAAGGTGTGCTTGCATTGTGCGTCTCTGAGGATCCTAGAGGGGTCCAAGTAGAAAATGGGGATCCTAGACAGGAAACTGTTGCCAGAATGTCTGCTTTGAAGATTGAGAGCTGAGATTTCAACCGTGGTCCTAAGCACCTTGTATTCTTCAATCGATCATGCCTCAGGGTACAGGTTCCAGAGCTGTTTTTGGCCTGCCTTATGTGGTCTTTTCAAATTTCCTGAAGTGCATGATGCATGGAAGGGTATTTGTAATTGATTTGTTGATTTCAGAAATCTTATTGGTTGAATATTTCAAGAATCCAAGATACAGCAATTTGCATTTGTTATCTTCAATACTTTTCAAATAGGTCATTCTCTCTCTCTCTCTCTCTCTCTATATATATATATATATATATATATATATATATATATAATGCTGAATCAAGTACCTCCAAAATCTACTTTATGAGCAGGATAAATGCCAAAATTTTGGCTAAAACTGAGGTTGCAGCATGGCTTTGCAACCTCGTAACCTTTTAGTGACGTGTGTGCACACGTGCACAAATGCATTCATTTATAGGGTATATTGCCTACATTCATGCATGGTTGTATATGCAGTAGTCTATTAATTATGGAGTTATGTGCATGCATGCATACGTATAATATATATACATATCTTACATCCATGAATACATATATGAAAATAACTAGCACATTTATCAAGTCTCACAAACACTCTTGTTACTAGTAGGTGTATATGACCATGCAAACATAGCTTGTGGAGTGAATTGATACATATATGAAAATAACTAGCACATTTATAAAGTCTCACAAACACTTTTGTTACTTGTAGGTGTGTATGACCACACAAATGTAGCTTGTGGAGTGACAATTGTAACGTAACGAGCAAATTCCAAAGGGGCTCGATATATTGACAGAAGAGTTGGGTCGTACCTGGCCTCCCCCTGTCCCCCCTCCCCCCCCCCAAAAAAAGAAAAAAAAGTAGGGTCCCCCCCCCCCCCCCCCCCAAAAAAAAGAAAAAGAAAAAGAAAAATGGTTTTCATTAGCTAGACTTTGGGTTAGATTTATTTACAAGAATTGCTTAACAAGTACATTATCATGCTAGAAGAGATGAGGGTGAGTGGAGTTTAGATAGCGTTGTAAAACCCCCACAAACCCTTACGAAACGCAGAGTTTGCTATCATGCTTTTCTTCCTCATCTAGCTTGAGTTAGTGTGATCCAGTCGCCTTGATCGCCTTCATCATGGCTAGGATGCTTGTTTGTTCTAATTTGGCATGTTCCTAGTTGAACTCTCCTGCAGTTTCAAATGCATTATTTGTTTGTTTGGCTAAAATATCCATCATACTCAAGATGGGCCATCACTTTGATTACATCACCTTATTATTGGTTATGACCTATCCACATTTATTGAATGATAGTGCTTGATTTTTGGCTCTTCTTCTTTCCTTAAAGATCTTTGTGAAATAAAAACACTAATTTTCTTGAAATTAAACTTGTCATCTAGGATGTAGAGCAATGCCAAATTTAAGAGGGTTTAATATGATTGGACTTCTTTGGACTTTTTATATGGTAAGATTCTTCATTGAACAAGCTTGATAATTATTCCCTTCTATGGAAGGTGAAGACCTCCTTATGAGTTTGGACTACCAAAACTCAGAGATATAAATACTACCTTTGAATGTATCAAGTTTATTGCACTTTTGAAAGTAAACTTTTATTGGATTAGATTTGTAGAAGTGATATTTGGAGCCCTATTTTGGAGGCTACACGTTTTGTAATCATACTCTTAATCTACATTTTTAATTTTGGAGGCACATTTGGGTTCCATGCATACAATTATTAGGGGTTGGGATGATGAATATTTGAAGAGCACCACGCTAATTGCCCAATTAACTTGTAGGTGAAATAAAGTGATGCCTTTTAGAAGAATCTATGATACAATTTTTAAACATCGTGAATACATAGTTTACAAAACAAGAATATAGAACACGGGAGAAACCAAGTCACAAATGACTTGGAAGTATGAAAAGTTATTTTGTGAAGTTTAGAATTTGACATTGGAGAAAAATTTATACTAAAAAATGGTGCCTTTAGGAGGTTTGATACTTTACTCGGTACATTGAAATTTTTGCAAACAAACACCAAATTTATTGAACCTTTGATATTTAGAATGTACTCTTTGCGCTCTTTTCATTGGTCTATAGCACGCCATGAGGTTCTTTATATTTTAAAAGATTCCAGATTGATGTGATCCCTTGATGTGACATCTATTGTGACATTTATAGTCCATAGATATTGCATCAAAGGGTCATATCAATTTGGAACCTTTTGAAATATGAAGGATCTCATGGTGTGCTATAGATCAGTGTAAATAGCTCAAAGAGTACATTCTAAATTTCTAAGGTTTAACAAATTTAGTGTTTGTTTGGAAAACTTTCACTATGGTGCTATTCTTGAGAGAGAGAGAGAGAGCCACATATAAATTTTCAAAGAATCACCTTTGCCCTTTCCATGATGATATCCTATGTTCAAGTGAAAAAGAGAAAGACAGAGAGACAAAGTGTGCATTCAATTAAAAGATAGAGAGTGTGTGTAGGTGTGTTAAGAGAGAGAGAGAGAGAGAGAGAGAGAGAGTATATATAAATATAACCTCCATTTACCTTTCAAGAAAAATCTCTCTTTATTTTTTGAATATTAAACTTCTTCTCCTTATGTCACATAGACTTGGAAGTTTTCTCGTTGGTTCAGAATTCCCAAGGCAAAGCTCTAAATACTGTATGGAATAGATGCTTTTTTTTGTGCCAAGTAGTTCCTTTTTTAGATCCCTTCAATACTCTTTGTTTGATTGTCTCTCACTACAAGATATAGACCTTATACTGACGTTAAAAGCGATGAAAATGCAAATAAAAAAATTTGCTCCCGTCGTTGCAAAAAGCGTCGTTATTGACGACGCCATAGAAGAGTTGGTATTAGCGTTGCTATCAGCACCGATGTCAATATCGACACTGATAGCGACGGTTTGCGATGAAAATAACGACACGAGTAGTAAAATTTGCGATGCTAATAACGACGGTAACAAGGATTTTTTTTTTGTGGCAGGGCAGCTTGCTTTATTAGAGCCATACAAAATAGTTTTTACACTGTGTACAATGTGCTTGCAAACAAAAACAATGTATACTGAAATCATAGCACTGATACATGAAATAAATACATGATCGCATAATAAGCGATTGGTATAATCATGACAAGATATCACTAATACATAGAAAATGTCTACATAGATCAGGCGACCCAAAAATAAAGGTGTATGAGCTCCAGGGATCCAAGGGCAAGCTACATATTCTCGCCCTCCGAAAGCTCGTCTCGCCGCAAAGGAGCATCGAACGGACTCTGCAAAAAAAGAAACAACACATCAATCCACCATACAATAATGCATTCTAATTAAACATGGTAACTACGGACAAGAAAGATGAGTGACTTACAGGGCCGCTGCGTCTATGCAATCGGCCGATCAATGAAGTGAGACCGTGCCTCTTTGCATATCAAGTCTCAAGGCCAGTCAGATCGCGATGTGTAATGGAGTGCTCCAATGAAAACAAAATGCTAACTGTTAGAAACATGATTGTCAGTACAAAGAATATTGCAAAAAAAAAAAAGTAAAACAAAAGAAAAACTTACAAAGTCGTCCAAATATGTCCTGTGGCCGCCACTCCCAAGATGATGGACCACTCCGGCCTCGAGTCGTGCCCTCGCCGCCTCGCGTTGTTGACTCCAACGTTCTAGAGAATCTGTAGCCTCCTCTCTCAGTCGGCGCCAGTCGTCTGCATCTAACCACCCGGGCTTTGCAACCCCACTCTTGATTGCCTTGCGTGCGTCGGATCGTCTGTGTGATATATATGCATGCATGCAATCCATCATCCAGCCTGTAGAAAATCTATCTACTGAGACTGGAATCGAAAACTCCTCATGCAAGGATGCTACTATGTAGTCATTGCTCCCCTCCGGTATGTTCTTCCAATGATCTAAGGTGTGCCGAAAAACTTGTTAGCACAACTCTCTCATGCGAGCCATCACCCTCCTCTCCTCATCGTTCATGATGATAGCTCCTGACCTATCATCGACTAGATATCCATATCCCTCTGGAGTCTGCCTAAGATGGGTCCTCTCCCATCTGTGTCAACGCTCCTGGGCATATCCAGGAGACCCTTGTGCATCCGGTGTACCAACCGAGGTAATATCTCTCGGAGTGGCACCCATAGGGGTGCTACCTCTGCCTGACGGCTGAGCAAAAGCCGAAGTAACTGAAGTAGATGTCTCCACAGATGTGACAAATCCCTGAGATGATGCAACTCTAGCTGAACGATGAGATGGAGACACCGCATCCGTGCCTCCACAGCATCCAACTGAACCTGGAGCCACGCTTCCTGGAAGGGCCACGAGAGCGAGGAGTCGCACTTGTATCCCGTGTCGACCACGGGCTCACTGTATCCGTATCTTTGCAGCACCCCCTGACCCTGAAGCACTCTCTCCCTCTGGCCCAAGTTTGGAGCGTGGAGCTCGTTTGCTCGAAGCTGAAGCATCCGATTGCGCTGAAGTAGATCTAGCAAAGCCCCCTGACGAAGACCGAGACAGCTCCTGGTCTGCTATATCTCTGAATCTCGCGATCTGGTCTGGAGACATACGTGTGAATATATTCTGTAACTCCTCATCGCTCATCCCTTGACTCATCCTGAAAATGTCACATGCACAAACAAAAAATGATGTTAGAATAATCAATTTAAATCATACAAAGCACAATAATATAAATCCTTTAAAAAAAGATCTCACTTAAAATGCATATCTTATGTATCCTTATAAGCGATTGGTCAACGAATTGAGTAAGTGGATGCTCCAAGTATGAAGTATCCTATGGTCCCATGTCAATCTCTTGACACAACTCTGCATACACTAGAAGGTCAATAGACATGTCACCACAAAATGATGAGTCCATCTCGTTCTCAAAGAATTCTTGGACTCTTGTATTTCCATCATTGTTAGCCGATGCTGGCTCCAAGCTTTCGGTGGCCTTCACCCCTTGCAATATCGACCCCTCTATTTGTATATTATTTTCATCTATGCTCGGAATATCGCTTTGATCATATACTCTCGCACTTCGGGGAGTTGAAGGTATAACATACCACCGTCGAGGTTGTCGTGGGTTTGGATAGAAGATTACATGTTCACAAACACGTACAAGAGAGTTCAAACCATTGTGACATAAACCATGTCGTAATACAATTAGCGAACAAATGAGTCCATGCACCTGTTGACAATGGGCCGGCAACACAAAGGTGTCGCGCAAATCCGTCCATTTTTAAAAAAAATCTATTTCGAGAAATCCAGATGGACCTCGTCGAATTGTTGCTCCAGCTCCTCCAAGTACCACTTTGAACTACTGCACATCGAATAGTATCATGGAGAAGCTACGGTAATCCACCGTAACAATACTTTGCAAGTTCCCAAAATACTCTATCTCATCCACAACCGTGTTTGGATCCGTTGCTCGTCGCTGGCTCTCTTGCTCGAACCTTGCTTTGATACCACAGTCCATTGTGGAGCTCATTTTATTAATACACTCCACGTGAAAATGCCGTCCGTACGACCATGATGCACTATATATTTTATACTGTACATTGAAACACTCAAATTAGATGTCGCATATAAAATTTAGATACGACAAATTCTAAACCCCTCATCACCTTTGGACTACATCCCCTCGAGAATTCTCACTCCTCCATTGAGACCTCTGTCCCTTCGCGAGACGTTGCGGTCAAAGCTCCATGCAGCCACGTTGATATGAACCGCGGCATCTCCTCCATGCCCTCGGGATATTGAATTGGTCGATGACGCGTACTACGTCGGAATTCAGCTCTCGCGCTTCCTCTCGATCTTGCTTAGCGATCTGGTACTTGGCGAGCCACGTCTCCATAGAGGCATGGTGCAACATACAAAAGCGATTCACATTCTCCTCCATTAAGACATCCATTCTTTTTTTTACTCCATTTCCAACCACCACATGTCCAGTCAGTCTATCATCGTCCTTCAATGACCATAACATTTCGTTGTCTGGATCCACTGTTGGTAGCCATTGTGAAATATGCACTAGCGCCTCAAACACCAACCAACCTTCAGCCATGCTACCTTCTGGCCGAGCTTGTTGTCACACAAAGCCTTTCAGGGTTTTCATGAAGTGCTCCAAAAAGAACATCCTTCACATATGGACATGTCCAACAATCTCCACTTCATCTACAAGATGCACAAGAAGGTGGATTTGTATCGTGAGCATGCTGGTGGGTAGGTATTTCTCAAAGAGACAGACCATCTCCATTGCTCCGCACCTCGCAGATTCAATAGAGGACGTCTTAATCTCCTTCTGTGAGATCCATTGCACCAAAGTCGATAACCTGTAAATGGCCCCGCGTATTTCTGGAGTAAGACATCCTGCGATCACGATCGATAGTATAAACTGCCACAAATGAGAAAGCATTATGAATAATGGCTACACTCCAAATAGAAAAATGCGCACAGCAATTACAATCCATTCGTAGTACAAACCTGACATATCTTATGCTAGTTATGGGATTTTAGCCCTGATAATTGGTCGTCTTTAGAAAATGCAGACTTGAGAGAACGCATCATACCTGTCGGAGTGTGGATAGACTTGACTACTTGCTTCACAATGCGCTCTTCTTTCGTGGATAAAATCCAAGGAGCGCGAGGAAGCTGCACGTGACCATCAGCACTCGACTGTGGCCAAAGCACCTCTATCTTACCTACCTCCTTCAAATCCATTCGTGTCCCTATAGTGTCTCTCTTTCTTGTGATGTGGTCCCATAGCAAGCTGCCCACATTCTTGAAAATATGCATGTTGACCTGTAAGTTGGTCCAATATGGCAACTTGTAGAAAACTGAGAACCGTCGCATTCCGTTTGGATGTGATTTCGCGTGGACCATTTTCAGCTCATACCAGCTTGCGACATTCATACGTGTTGGAGATCGTCCAAGGAAACTTTCCATGAGTTCATGATCCTCTGGTAAGAAAGCAACGTGTCCTTGATATACCATCTTCTTCATGGTTTGTGACATTCGGGAGTCTAACTGTGGCCCGCACAATGGACATGCATGATAACCTGAGGTAACCAGACCTATTCCAACACCACGACCCAATGAATACTTGCTTGAACGAGATAAAATATAGATATTACCAACGAGAATGGAGGCCTGTTTACCTGAGCACTCTCTGAATCCCGAAAAGTTATGCATCGTCCACATGAGAATGGCTCGAATATTGGTTGACCGCCGACCATTGCGCCTGCTCATATCTTGCACAGTGACCCCCTCCTCCCACAAAATCTTAAGCTCATCGACTAATGGACGAAGATACACGTCCATATTTTTGACTTTGTAGCGACCGGGGACGAGTAAGCTAAGAATGAGATGTCCTTTCTTCGTAGAAAGCTATGGAGGGATATTGTAGTTGTCAAGGACTATAGGCCACACACTGTAAGAAGTTGAGCGCAGACCGAATGGGTTCACGCCATCCATTGCAAGACCGAGCCGAAGATTCCTTAGCTCTCGGGCAAAGCCTGGGAAGATAGAGTCAATGTGGCTCCATGTGCGTGAATCCGCTGATATTCGTTGAACTCCATCCGTGGACCTATTCTGCGCATGCCACGTTGTCAAGCTCGCCATGCCGGACGTATAAAACATGTGGTTTATGCGGGGGATAAGCGGAAAGTGCCTGAGAACTTTTTGAGGAATGGTTTGCCCTTGTAAGGCCTGTCGATACCTGTGAGCACCACACTTTGGACATGTCTCCATAGTCTCGTATTCTCCTCGAAACAGTATGCAATCGTTGATACATGTATGGATGTTATTGTAGTCTATGCCAAGCTTTCATAAAACATGTCGTGCATCATCACGAGACTCAGGCATGGTATTTGTAGGTGGTAATATATGATATTTCAATAACCTGAAAAAAATCATAAACACCTTGAAAAAGCACAAATGTTTGTAATAATAGTGCCGGAAAAAAAAATCAATGAAGCGTATGTACAAGGTACTTGAACAACTCGGTCACACTCGTATCGCTCCACCCATATTTTGCTTGTACACTTAAGAGTGCAAGTAGTGTCTTCATGCGAGATACTCGGCACCCATCATATAATGGTATGGATGCTTCCTCTCTAAGCAGATCAGAAGTCTCAACATCCATGGGAATCAATGCATCGATCATTACCTGCATCTCAGGCTCCAAGATTGTAGGTAGGTCTAGAAGGTTGCCTGTCTTCTCTGGCATTGACGGTATAGATTGGCCTTACAAGTGGTGGATTGGCTCCTGCACTCCATCCATCGCACACCCACGAATTCTTCTAATTGGCCGCAAAGGGTACACTCCTCCTTGGGACGAGACATCACCTCCCTGGATAGAAAATTTGCCAGCGAGACCCAATCTTATTGTATATGGTATTCAATTAGCTTGCGAGTACAATGCATGATTGATATTAACTTTTCTTACCGTTTGCTGAAAATCTGCAATCGCCTGATCAATGATCTCAGATTGAAACTCGCCAAATCATCGTATGTGTTCTATAGATGTTGAGTGTTGAAATGACTTGTTTTTTGGATGATTTTTGTTGTTTTTGAGAGCTGAATGGTTGATTTTATGGGATGATTGATTGATTTGGAAGTGGTTTGAGAGTGTTTTGGATGATATTGATTGTGTTTTGGAAGTTCATGATGTTTGTTGATGGTTCTGTGATGTTCTGATAGGTTCTGTATACCTTCTGTTTTGCTCTGTTTTGGTCTGTTTTGTTCTGATTGTCTTCTGTAAGGAGGGATGGAGTATTGATTGATGAAGAATGAGATATTGTGAAAGTTTAGTGAATGGTTTGTGAGAGTTTTGAATGGTTTGAGAGTGAGTTATGTGGTTTTGATGACCTTCTGTAACCTTCTGTAGGTCTTCTGTAGAGCTTCTGCTTCTGTTCTGTTTCTGTTCTGTTCTGTTTCTGTTCTGTTCTGTACTGTAACTGTTCTGGTACTGTTCTGTAGACTGTTCTATAAGTGTTCAGTGGAATGTATGTGTGATTTTGGGAAAGTTTTCTAGCCTTGGAAAGAGGTGAATACAAGTGCAAAAGAGCTGAAAGAAGTGGAAGAAGTAGCTGCTGAAGACTCAAGAGAAGACTAGAGTGAAGTGACAGTAGTGAGCTGTGAAGAGACACTGTAGTGGCTCTGGTGACCTTTCATATCAGACATACCTCTTGGGAGGGGTATCCACGACCTAAGAGTGATTATTGAGAGTAATTTTTGAGAGATTGTAGTGAGGATATGATGTATTATTGATGGAGTGTGAGAGAGAGAGTCAGAGATAGCCAATTCTATTGAAACAGAGTGATTGTATATGAGAGATTGAGAGAGAAGACTATGAAGATATTGAAGATGAATACTATGTGATGTATTTCCATTCAAAGATGGTGTACTTCTTTGATTTCTTTATTCTATTGATGGATTTTGAGAGGATGTTGAAGAATATGGTTGATTCTATTAAAAACCGTGGGAGATTTACATGATGCTGCATGAAGATTTGTTGTGCCCGGTGTTCTTTTCTTCATTGTGATCATATGAAACATGATAAACAAGCTTGTTGATGTTACAAGATAGATTTTCTTACAAGAGAATTCCCTTTTCCTTGGTGTTCCTCTCGGGGCTCCATGTTTTTGGTGCGCAGCCGGGGAAGCTTGCCATCAACAAGCACCAAAAGAGGCTGAAAATGAAGGAAATGGCATTGCCAAGAAAAGAAGAATTCAATGGATGTTTGCAAAGTTCCTTCTTCCACTGAAGAATTGGAATTCCTCATAATCAAAGCCACTTTCCACAAGAAGTTCATCCCACAATGGCGGAAACACATCACCATCATGATGCATGCTCTATGGGGTGGACAGTTTCCTCTTCCTATTGAAGCAGCAGAAACTTGCATCTTGGTGGCAAATTGTTTGGGAACAAACTGAAGAGCAAAAATAGAGAGAATGAATATCCATGGAAGACTTGGCATTCATTGAGAAGTTTCCAGACAACATCAAGTGGGAGATTGTGAAGAAGCTTCAGGAGTCTTGGTCTGTAGAGGTTCACAAAGACAAGAAGGAAAAGAGTTGGAATTTGTTCGTGGATGCTCAACAGCAAGATACATGGGATGCTTGGTGTACTGATAATCTTCTGTTTGTTCAATTAGCAACCCACTGGAAGTTGGTAGACAGAGTGTTTTTCACAACATACACTATTGAAACCATCAGAAGCTGGCATTACTATAATGATGGCACCACCACAATGCTCAGACGTATGCATTTTGACACCTTCAGAACCGAATACCTTCCTCTGTGCAGTGGCATGAAAGCAGAATTTAGGGACGTTGAGAGGAAAGAAGTAGAAGAAATGTTGGCAAGAGAGTCCTCCAGAGACTGAAGCCTTCTGTTAACCCTCTGTGGAGCACTAACAACATAGTGGAGTCAACCCCCTGATGAATGACGCAATAAAAAGGCAAGCGTTGGAACGAGTCCAGAGATACGTGAGAAGAGAGAAAGCAAGAATCAGAGCTGAGAGCGAGCTCGCAGCAGAAGCCGCCTTTGACGCCCTTGCGGAACTCTTTACAGAAGTCCCAATGGCACATCAAGCCCTTCCTCCTCCTGTTGGAGGTCCACTTCCAAGCCAGATCCATCCTGGAAATATTGATGACAGACCAGCGAATGTAGTCCCATTGCCAGTTTTTAAGGGAGAGTACAATGAAGACCCCGATCTTCATGTAGCAGAGTTTATGGTAGCGTGTGTGGCTAACAATGCCAGAACCCCTGAGCATTGGTTAGCAATATTCCCCGCCACTTTTAAGGGCGCGGCGTTTCAGTGGTATGAGAGACAAGCAGCAGGAACTTTTGGCACATGGGACGACCTGAAGTTGGCCTTCCTCACTAAATTCAGGCGTGAAGGTTTTGAAGAGCGGATGAGAGAGGAATTTATGAACCTAAGTCAGTCCTCTGGAGAAAGAGTGGAAGCCTATGTCTCACGAATGGAATCCATCCTGAAGAGATGGACTAACCATAATCTAGATGATGGCATTCAAAAGGGAGTGTTTCTCAGAGGATTACAACCAGAAGTCCGTAAGTTTGTGGAGCTGCAAAGACCAGCCACACTGCAAGCTGCAACAGAAGGTGCAAGACTGTACGATGAAGTGGAAGCTCGATTGGCGATGAATTCAGGAAGAGGAGTCCTACCTCCTCTGATGCCAGGAATGATGTACCCACCAAATGCAGTTCCAGGGACTGTTCCCTACCCCTACCAACAGATGCCCCCGGTATCACAGTACAGTGCACCAAATCCTCAGTGGCCACAATCCATGCCTCAAATGATGGTTCAACCACAACAACAATGGTCCCAACCAATCTCCTCAATGCAAAATCAACAGCAACAGTGGAACCCTACCAACTGGAGTCAACAGCCAACAGTTCAAACAGGAGCTCTGAATTAGAACCAGAACAGAGACCCCTCTGTACCAGCCCAACCAGTTTATGCAGTGATTACAGAGACTCCTCAAAACCCTCCTACCAGTACGTCCGGAGGAGAAAGCTTGAAGGATTATTTATCCAACTCAGTTGCAAACATCAAAAAGGAGTTGATGGATGTGATTACAGAGCAACTACAGACGTTGAAAGTGAACACGGCAAGCATATCCAATGTTGCAGGAGCAGGAAGAGATGTGATGCGGTCAAATACTTGGTGTGGTAAGTGTCATCAAGCAGGTCATTTAGCCACTGAATGTACACGGAAACCAACCATCCCTGGAGCCTTCTGTTCCTACTGTTTGCGGAAGAACCATACAGAGGACATTTGCTCTCTGAAGGAGATGCATGATAGGAGAAGAAAGGAAGAAGACGCAAGATTTAACTTGCTGGAATCCAAAATGACAACACAAGATATTGGACCCAAGCCTAGAGAGTTTGGTCCTAATTTCGGACCCAGAAGATTTCCTTCTCAAAGTTACAGAGGAAGATAGTCTGGCGGTGGTCAGAGATCAGAAGTGGAGTGTTACAGATGCGGAGAAAAGGGACACATTTCACCAAATTGTCCAAATCCTCGAAGGTCAGTGGATTACAAGCCCTTATGCAGTCGATGCAAAGGAGAAGGCCACACTGCAAAAGACTGTACAAGCCCAGCCCCAGTGAAAAACAGTGCTACTGATAGTCCGTCCAAGGCCCAAGAGCCTACCTCCAATTTGGTAGAATTGGAAGTTGCTGCCATCACTCGTGCAAAGCAGAAGGAACCACCTATCCAGAAAGAGAATAACCCCCCTGCCAGAACAGTGAAGTTCAATCTTCCACTAGAAGAACAGAACAGAACAGAGCCTAACAGTGCCGTACAGAGCACTACAGTGCCACAGAGAGTTACAGAGACAGTTACAGAGACAGGACCAAAGGTCCAGGATATAGAAGAGGAGGACGTGCCACAAGTGGCAGAAGAAGTTCCTGTAATTCCTCTGATGGAAGAAAGAGGGAAAATGAAAATGGGTGTTGCCCCATTCCCTAATCGGTTAGAGAAACCAGTGGATCCTATTAAGGAATACGATCTAGTTAGAGATCTAGATACCTTTAAACCAAACCTAACATTCCGACAATTATTGATGTTGTCCCCCAGTTGCCGGAAAAGATTTAAAAGTATACTGACAAAAAGACGTGGTTTAAGGATTGCTCCCTCAACAGTGACAAAGTCCAACAAGGCTCCAGAGCCTGTAAAAGAAGTGGATGTGGCTAATGCTTTTTTAGATCCGGGTACTCCAGAGACTGGCGTATGGATCGAAGGTTGCTTTATTTCAAATGCACTGATTGATGGTGGTTCATCAGTGAACATTATGACGGATGTGACAATGAAGGATCTAGGCCTACAAGGTGTGCAACCCACCCAATGGCTCATCAGACTGGCGGATCAGAGTAGAATCAAGCCTTTGGGCATTCTCCCATATGTGAAGACTACTGTGGCTGGAAAAGATTATTGGCTAACCTATCTGGTGGTGAAGCCAAACTCTTATGGTACATCCTATCCTCTGTTACTAGGCAGACCATGGCTTTTTGAAGCCCGAGCAAGGACGGATTGGTTCAAAGGCACTTTGACCTTGGGCAGAGGACCCAACAAAGTGGTGCTGAAACTGTATGGTTCTCAAAAAGGACATGGATCCACCTCCTTGGAATTATCTTCTGATTCCCCTAAAGAGGCTACAGATGGAACATCAGCAGACGAAGATGCTGTCAAACAGATCATTCCCAAGAAAACAATGGCACATTCTTTAACAGTGGATACTGTAAGCCGACTTCCAAAAGATGCAAAGCCATTATCAATGGGTGAATACTTCTTGCCTGAACCAGAAATGACTTCGGAAATCACTTCTGACAGTGAGATAGAAGCATGGATGTACTGCTCTCCCTGTTATATGGCCACAGCAGAGCCAGAGACAGAGGCAGAAGAGGAGACAGAGAATCTATTCTTCTGTTACAGAGCTCTTACAGAAGCAGGAACAGAAGCAGAAGCAGGAACAGAAGCAGAAGCAGAAGCAGCAACAGAGACAGAAGCAGAAGCAGAAGCAGGAACAGAAGAGGATGGATATGATATGGACGAAGAAGATTATGAAAGTGAGCCAGAAGAATCTATCCCACCTGAAGAGGATACATTTGAGGAAGAAGTTCCAGAAGCATCAGAAGCCGACGAGCTCATGCTACGGGACAGAATGGTGCTGGTACCATTTGGTCTGGTAAATGGATCTTCTCATATGCAAAACCTTTATAAGACATGGATTAAGAAGAACAAGCCGTCTTTCAGCAGTGGCTCATGTCGTCCTAACCTATCCTTGCCAAAGAAAGATGATGATGATGCACCGTGCCAACACGCACCAGTCCCACCAACCCAACAAGCATCAGAGGGTCCCTGTTATGTGACGTTCCTGGATGTGTCATCATCAGAAGATGAGTCTTCAAGCCACGAGGTAATTAATTTTGAAACCAAACCCGAAACAGCTTTAATCCCATTCCAATATCTTAAAGAGCAACCTAAGTCCCCACCAAAAGAAGAAATCGGTTCTAGTGGGACATCAGAAGAGGACACCACTCCCTTGAAGGAGTCGGATCTGTATCCAGAAACAGTCCGCGGGACCTTCATTCGTGAAGTAGAAGGTGAAAGGCAGTTAATCTTTGTGGATGCAGAAGGCACTGAACTCCACTTGAAGGTGGGTAGCAGTCTTCCAGAAGAGGAGTTGTCAACCTTGTACAATTTGTTGAAAGAAAATTTGGACGTGTTTGCATGGTCTTATAAAGACCTAAAGGGGATTGATCCCACAATATGTCAACATCATATTGACTTGGAGCCTGATGCCAAGCCAGTACGGCAACGACAGAGGCGAATGAACCCGAATTATTCCACATTGGTGAAAGCAGAGCTGCTGAAGCTTCTGGAAGTCGAGTTTATCTATCCAGTGGCAAATAGTGAATGGGTTTCACCCATCGTGGTTGTACCCAAGAAGAATGGCAAATTGCGAATATGTGTGGATTTCCGAAAGCTTAATTTCAAGACAAAGAAGGATCACTTTCCTATCCCTTTCACAGACCAACTGTTGGACACAGTGGCAGGACATGAACTTTATTCTCTTTTGGATGGATTCAGTGGATACAACCAAGTCCAAATCGCAGAAGAAGACCAATCCAAAACAACCTTCACCACAGAATGGGGGACCTACGCTTACCGAGTGATGCCATTTGGGTTCTGCAATGCCCCTGCTACTTTCCAACGAGTCATGATGGCTGCATTTCAAAATCATCTGCATGACTTTATTGAAGTATATTTGGATGACTTCTGTGTCTATAGTTTGATCAGTGAACACTGGGGACATCTGGAACAATGCTTTGACCGATGCCGGGAGTATGGGATTTCCCTCAACCCCGACAAATGCATCTTTGGGGTCTCTTCTGGAGTCTTGTTGGGCCACATTGTCTCTGCACAAGGGATATCAACAGACCCTGCAAAGATCGAAAAGATTGCAGCTCTACAGGCACCCACCAACCTCAAACAATTGAGGGGATTCCTAGGCCATGTGGGTTACTACAGAAGGTTCATAGCCCATTTTGCAACAAAGGCAACTTCCTTGCACAAGCTTTTGAGGAAAGATGCACAGTTTACTTGGACGGAAGAATGTGACAAAGCCTTCCACACTCTGAAGCAGTGTCTGATAGAGGCGCCCATCCTGCAACCTCCTGATTGGACGAAAGAGTTCCACGTACACACTGATGCATCAATTGAAGGCTTAGGTGCTGTCCTCTGCCAAAAGGGCTCCTCGAAGTTGGATCAACCGATCTATTATGCAAGCCGAAAAGTCACTGATAGGGAACGGAACTATACAGTGACAGAGCTGGAGTGCTTGGCAATGGTGTTTGCCCTGGAGAAGTTTCGCCATTACCTCCTATCTACCCACTTTAAATTTTATGTGGATCATGAGGCCCTGTCCTTCTTGATGAACAAAGCAGATGTGAAAGGACGATTGATGAGATGGCTCCTTCTATTTCAGGAGTTCGATTTTGAGGTGATTACTAAGCCTGGTCGTTCCCATGTTCTGGCTGATCATCTGTCGCGTATCCCACAAACTGCAGACGAGGAGCAGAATGATCCAGACCTCCCTGATGCTTCCCTATTCTTGGTAGAAATTGTAACTCCGTGGTATGCAGACATTGCCAATCTGCTGGCAACCCAACAGTACCCTCCTGGTATTTCTAGTCGGGAAAGGAAGAAGCTCATGCTAGAATCATCCCCCTACACCCTGCTAGGTGGTGCACTGTACAAGAAAGGCAAAGATGAAGTACTCAGAAGATGTGTTGCAGGAGAAGAGATTGGGATTGTTTTGAAGGCTTGCCACGACGAGCCATGTGGATGTCACTTTGCAGGAGAAGCTACAGCCAGGAAGGCTCTGCTAGCGGGATATTGGTGGCCTACCATCCACAAAGATTCCTATGATTACTGTAAAAGATGTGATGCTTGTCAAAGAATGGGGAAACCCACGAAGACAAGTGCCGTGCCACTGCAACCTATTCTTCCCTTGAAGCCGTTTGAGAAGTGGGGCATTGACTTCGTAGGTCCGATCGACCCTCCTACCAGAAGGAAACAGAACAGATACATCCTCGTATGTACGGATTATGTCACAAAGTGGTGTGAAGCTAAAGCCCTAAAGCGGGACGATGGTAACAGCGTGGCCCTGTTCATGTACGAGAATATCATCACCTGTTTTGGTAGTCCCTTAGAGCTGGTAAGTGACAGAGGCACTCATTTCCTCAACAAAGTCATGGAAGAGTTGACAGAGTTGTATAAGATCCGCCATCGCAAGTCCACTCCTTATTACCCCAGAGCCAACGGCCAAGTCGAAGTCACCAATCGCATCCTTTGCTCGATTCTGACAAGAACGATTGCCGCACATCGTCGTGATTGGGATGATCGACTTACAGAGGCCCTCTGGGCATACAGAACCTCCCATAAAGCAGCAACGGGACAAACACCTTTCCAGCTGGTGTATGGAACAGAAGCTGTTTTTCCTGTTGAACTGGAACTACCCTCTTTGAGAGTGGCGATCAAAGAGCGTTTGGGGAATGACGATTCACTGCAACGCCGTCTCCTGCACTTGGAATGTTTGGACGAAATTCGTAGGATGGCTCTACAGTGCATGGAAGCCACGCAAGCTCGACGCAAGGCTTACCATGACAGTTTCATCAAGCACAAAGAGTTCAAAGAAGGTGATTTGGTCCTAGCCTATGATTCACGCTTTGGCAAGTTTCCTGGCAAGCTCCAACAGCGGTGGATGGGCCCCTATAAGGTACTTGCAGTCAACCCTAATGGTTCTGTCCAAGTACAGACCCTTGATGCCTCTGATAATCCCTTTCTGATCAATGGATATCGTCTGAAGAAGTACTTCCCTCCTTGGGGATCTTGACAATTACGGACACTTGATCATTTCCCTCGTTGGCACGGCACTGTACTTCTTATGATGCTACTTCTGATAGCCGTTCTTCAGCCACTTCTGATGAAGAGGGTGCAACCCTCTGTCCCCTCAAAACCCCCTTCCAGCCTTGATCTCTTATCCGCTATTTTCCACCAGCGACAGTGGCGAGGTGGGTTCTGACACATGGTCTTTCCACCATTCCCTTGTTCAATTTGAAGGAAAAAAAAGAAAAAAGAAAAACAACAAAACCAAACATATCGGTCATGGGAGAAAATGACTTAGGTCCCTGTCATGCCGACTTATTCTTCGAGAAAGGTGGAAACACCCTCGGGAATAGGGGAAAATAAGAAAAAGAAAAAGAAAACAAAGAAGAAAAAGAAAAAAAAACAAATAAACAAATCTGTTATGAGAGAAAAGGAAGCAATTCCCTGTCATAGCAGGCCTCGTTCCGAGAAAAGGTAATAAACACCCTTGGGCGAGAAGCTGGTTGTGGAAAAGGTGGTAACACCCAGCAGTCCAGAAAGTGGATTCATTGATTGATATCCCTCGGATCCAATTCCGAAGCTGCCTCCCTTGGTACGCTGCGTCCTGGGTCTCTCTGCAAAGTGACTACCTGTCCTCTTACAGACGACATATTCCTATCCAACACAATGTTCGATTTGATGGCTACCTCCCTGGGTACGCCTCTTCAACAACTAATGACGCGATCTTCATCGACAACCCCTTGAGTGATGTGAGCTTTCATCCTAACCGGATGGGGAAGTGAGTATGGTTGCCCTCTGTATCTATCAACAGAGCGTGAGACAGAGGGTGGGGCGAGAGACCAGTCTTTTCCCTTCAAATCAAATGAGAGGTGAGAAGTGTGAATGAAGTGTTGCACACACGGGATGGGCCTCTCAATGCACAAAGCACAATTTGTTTCTGTGCACTGCACCATAAGGCTCCCTGGCCTTCCTTCTCGCACCGTATGCCGGCACAGGGCGGGATGCACAATTGCACCCTCAAATGCGCACAAGGCATACAACCTTTGCACAAGTGATTGTGAGGATTACATCAATGGGTTTTAGGAAAAGGCTGCCCTTCTGTAACTATCCACCGAGTGTGAGACAGAGGGTGGGTTGAGTGTGACAGGAGTTTCTTCAATCAATTACCGAGAGGTGAGATTGAGGGACGTTACGACACTTGGAGTCAGGTATGTTCATGTTTCCCTATGCACCCACGGGATGGGTTTTTGCCGTCATCACAAGACACATCACCCTGTTCTGTACACGGCACTGTAAGGCTCCCTTGCCTTCCTCCTTGCACTTATGCCAGACGGGTTGGACGCACTAATGCACCATCAAATGTGCACCCTGGCATACTCTTTCTACACCATTCCCCCCTTGTCGATTCCTCAACCGGGTATGAGATATGGGTTTTAATCATTCTTCCGCGAGTGATATTAGTCATGGGGCGAATGACTGTTCTTTCATTTCGTTTGAGTGACTGTGAGTTGAGTGCAATATCCCTCATCATCGACGAATTTCCTGCGATTCCTTCCATCAGTTACCTCCTTGGGTGCTGCCGCGTGGTCCCTTCCATGACGGACGTGTGTGCTGTAGAGATGCCTTGGTTCCTCCAGCGCCAACAACCACATTGGACGTGCCATCGATACTCAACCTTGATTCTTGACGAAACGGGCCAAGTTTTTCTAACCCTACACCTTCTGTTTCTTAGTGATGGTCATGTTGTAAGTGTGGGGACGTTAGTGGATGGTCTATGGCGTGGTCCTAGGTCCCTGTTGTTCGGTTAACCCTATCCGTTAAGGTCTTAAGTGTGGGGACGCGTCCCTGCGCGTCTACATTGCATACTCATCTGCATATGCCTTATTTTGCTCATGCATGTATACCATGACTTGCTTTTACCCTAATGGGGACCCTTCCCACCCACCCGGTTATGTTCCACCCACCCTTGGGGCTGTTCTCTTGCAGTTTTCCTTCATTCCCTGATTTTGAGGTCCTGCTATGTGAATGCACCCTACGTTCACTAAAGTCCAAATCCAACCTCATAGCCCTGTTCCTCCCGTTGAACTGACCATTTTTCCTTTCTACCTACCCCTGTTCCGGTGCACGGTTTTTGAGTTATTAATTTTTGAAGCATTTTACACAATTTAGCCGGTTTTCCATGTGAACGCGCTTTTCTTGCTTCGGAACCGTGATTTGACGTCATAGCCCTGACCAACGCTTCTCCCCTGACATTTTTCCTTTTTATTCCGCATCATTCCGCTACACGGTTTGTCCGTTATTAATTTTTCGGGGTTTTCACGCCTTTTTCGTGCGTATTTTTGACATTTTTCCATGAGAACCTGCCCTATTTGCATCGGAATTCCAATTTGATTTGACAGCCGTGTCCCCCATGCCTTCCCCTACCTTTTTCCTTTTTCCTCCACCCTTTTTCAACGTTCGGATTTTTCCTTATTAAATTTTAAATGAGTTTTCGGGAGTATTTTTGGAGTTTTTCACATGTGAACCCCTCCTATTTCTGCCGGAACTGCATTTTAACGTGATAACCCTGTGCCACCACTTCCTGCGGACATTTTTTCTTCTTACTG
The DNA here is from genome assembly GCF_053477565.2 of Lygodium microphyllum. NCBI lineage: Eukaryota > Viridiplantae > Streptophyta > Polypodiopsida > Schizaeales > Lygodiaceae > Lygodium > Lygodium microphyllum. Next base: position 115,626,851 of record NC_141160.1, read on the forward strand.
CACGTCATTCCGGTGACCAGTTTGTCAGATATTAATTTCCGATCCCATTTTCGGGTTTATTTTTTGGGTTTTTCCCATGTGCACGCGTCTTACCTTAGTCGGAATTATATTTTGACGTAATAGGATTGTCGGGCACATCTTTTTGCACAGTTTTCCTTTTTTCTGCACCTCATTCCGATGCACGGATCTTTCGATATTAATTTTTAAATTGCATTTTTGGTTCGTTTTTTGTGTATTTTGCGCGTGACTGCCCTTTACCCCTCCCAGAACCCCCGTTCCGTATTTTTCTTGTTTCCCCCCTGTCGTCCTGCCCACTTTTCGTTTTTACGGTATTTTGTTTTGACATCCGGATTGGGAGTTGTTAATTTTTCTTTATTTTTACGTGTATTCGTGCGCCTGTTTTGCGCGTGCACGCGCCCTTTTTCGATTTTATGAATCTCCACGCGCCCCGGTCGTGTCCGCGTACCCTGTACCGTCATCCCAGCGTCGTTTCAATCCCGTCACGGCAAATTTTTTTTTTACCCCGCCCCGCGCACGTGCGCGGGACGGGGATCCGCCCCCTCTTGACCCCGCCCATCCTCCCTTTCCCCTGCCCGCCCACCTTTTATTTAAAAAAAAAAAAAAAAACAAACGGCCACCCCCTCCCGCCAACCGTCCCTTCTCTCTCTCTTCTCTCTCTTTCTCTTTCTTTCTCTCTTCTCTCTCTCTCTCTTTCTCTCTGCGTATCCTCTCCCTTCTCTCCTGCCCACGACTCCCTCCATCTCCACCTACTCTCTCTCTCTCTCTCTCTCTCTGCACCTTCTCCATCTCTAATTCCCCTCCTTGTCCCTTCCCTCTCCTTCCTTCCTACTCCATCTCCTCTCCCTCTCTTTCTTCTCCTCTCCCACCCTCCCCTCCTTCTCCTCCCCCTTCCACGACCTCCTCCCTGCGCCTTCCCTCTCTCCATCTTCCTACGTCTCCTCCTCCTCCTCCTCTTCTCCTCCCTCCCTACTCTCCCCTACCTGTCCGCCATTCCGCCGCCTGGGCCCCCGCCCTGGACGCTGTCAAAGCCGCCCGCTCCTGTGGCCTTCCGCTTAGCCCCCCGGTGGTTGCCTCCTTTGTTGGCATCGCCTGTGGACGCCCGCCCTACGCCCGCCTCTGACCGTCCCCTCCCCCAGCGCCACCACGCCACGCCGCTGGACGCCACCCGCCACCCCGCCTGGTTGGCGCTCCCTCACGCCCTCCCCAACCCGTCGCTGCAACATCTGCCGCCTCCACCCTTGCGCCACTCCTCCTACTTCCTCCCCCTTTGCGATCGCCGCCCTCGCCACCCTTGGTCGCCGTCGCCCGCTCGCACCACCCGCCGTCGCTGCCTTCCAGCGCCCCCGCCGTCGTCGTTGCAGTCGCCGCGCCTCCTCGCCCTCGCCGCCTTGGTCGACGCCGTCCGCCGCTGAATTGCCGCCGTTGACGCCCGCAACGCCACCACCTCTTCTCCCTCCACCTCCACCTCCCTTCTCCTCCACCACCCCCACCCCCTAAGGTTAGATACTAACCTTAGTTAACTTAGGTTAACTTAATCATTAACACTAACCTAATCTAACTTAACTTAACAGACCTAACTTACCCTAACTAACTAGAGCTAGTTAGACCTTAGTTAGACTCAACTTAACTAACTAGACTTAACAGACCTAACCTACCCTAACTAACTTGACTTAGTTAGACCTAACTTAACTAACCTAGGTAGACTAACCAGACTAGACTTAGGTTAACTTACCTGACTAGCCTTAGCTAGACTAACCTGACTTACTCCTACTAACCTGACTAACCTGACTTATGACTAATGTGACTAATGTGATTAATGTGACTAAATTAATCACTCCATTCATTTTTCCCTTAAAAAAATTTCAAAAAAATTTCTAAAAATTCCTTTTGTCCGTTGCCAATTTTTGGAACTTTTTCTACTAGGAATTGCCTTTCCTATAATTTCAGAAAAATCCATCTTTCCTAAAATTACCCCTAAATTGCCAAAAAAATATGGAAAAATTATTTAACAAAATTATAAAAAATTCTTTAAAAAAATTCTAAAAAATTTTCCTCACCTCCCTTGCTCATTTTTCATTTATTTAAACATTAAAAATCACAACTAAAAATAAAATAAAATAAATAAAAATAAAAAACCAACATAAACCAAATTAACACATCTGCTAAGGTGTTCTCATTGTTGTTTCATCAGTGCTTTTTGCTTTTCCTTTACTGGGACTCTTCTGTGCGCATTCCTGCATTCCATACACACCTTTCCAGGTATTTATTTTATGTTATTTATTTATTTATTTTCCCCCTTAATCACAATTAATTGTTAAAATAAACCCTTTAATCCACCCACCGTTTCCACGTGCATTCGCGCTAAACATACACATTTTTTTAAATTAAAAAGAACCAGCCGTTCACTTCACACGCGCTACGTGCGCTAAAGAGACACTCTAAATTTTTAATTAAAATCAACCAGCCGTCACTTGAGCACGCGCTGGCAAAAAAGCGCTCCACATCACTTTAAATTATAATCAATGAATTGCATTTAGAGACCCAGTCGGGAATCGGAGTCCGGGAATCGTATAACTGCACCGTTTAACCTAATAATTGGTAATTTAATTTATAATAAGGAACCGCCGTTTTCTTGTTAAGGTTTATCACCTAATAAAAATTCACCAATTTTTAATAATTGATTAAAATCAACCCTTCATTAAATTAACTCCCCCCTCACTGCACTTAATTCCCCTTTTTAATGAAGCGTTTCGTGGGATGGGTATACGCAGTTCTTAGTGTTATTTTTCCATGGTCCAGTCTTGGTTTATCACAGATGTCGTATTGATATGTGTCGGATATGGTATGGTTTTTGGTTTCTTGTCTTAGTTACGGTTACGGGTACGGTATGTAGTTTTTTCTTTTATTGCCTGATACAGGGTTCAGGGTGTTTGTCTGATGCATCGCATGAAGCTTTCGGTCGCATTTGTCTCGAGGTCATGTCAAATTTTTTCTAGGATGTGGTTTACCTGGGGTTAGTAGGTCGAGTCACGTTTTATTGGTAATTCTCTTATCCGTGTTTTTTTTGTCTGTTGGTTTGCAGGCATTCTCTTTGATTGTCTGTGTTTGTGGTGTGTGTGTAACCATCTGAATGGCGCCTTCTCATGCTCCTCCCCCTATCCAGTACGTCCCACTAGTTAGTAGGGATTACTCGTCCCTACTTACTTTTGAGCCCCTCACGAAGGCAGGACTTGCTGCTTTTGTAGCCACTCCTTTTCCATTACTTCCAGAGGATCCGTCCGTATGTGATGAGTTCCCGGCCTCTTGCAGCAAGAAGACAGGAGTCGTCCAAGGCATGTCTATGACATTGACGTCTCGAGGCTTAGGGAAGGCTCTGTCCTTATCCTCCAAAGGAGAACCTTTTGTGACTACTCGTCAACTCTTCTCTAATGAAGAGACTCTCAAACTGTTGTAGAAGCAGACAAGGGAAGTCCTTGATGTTAAGAAAGTGATAAACTCTTCAGGAGTTTCGTTTTCTATGATTACTGATCCCGTCTGGAAGACGATGTGCCAGTTCCTTCAGGACAGGTTCATGCCTGCCAAAACGCCATCCCACTATTTGTCCAAAGAGCTTTTCACAGCTTCCAGGATGGTGCTAAAAGGAGTTGCCATTGATTGGAGCACATACCTCCTTACTAAGATGGATCAACATTTTGTTAAAGTCACGAGGGATAATGTTACCAATGTTACCTACGGATCATATTTGTCTGCCTTCTTGACCTATTCAGGTTTACAGAAGACTGTACCTCCACCTCCTCCATCAGATCCAGTACCTCCTCCTCCACCTTCAGAAGAGTCAGCACCTATTGACATTGAGGATGATAATTCTCTGCCTCCCCTGGTCATACAGCGCAAACGCTTGAAGAGGGTAGCGGACAAAGCCCCTGCTGTACTTCCCTCAGTGCCTATCCCTGCTACTTCTGGTAGTGACCTCCCTGGGTTTCTCACTTGCAATAATCTGTTCCGAGCACATAGAGAAGGATCCTTGGAGATCTCAGTTCCTTCCCTGAACAGTCTCGTTTCAGGAGATGCCATTTCTTTCCTCTGCAAGGATATTCAAAGTTCCATTGAGTTGTCAGTGACAGCCTGTGTTCAACAACTGTACGCATCTTTCTATGAGGAGCTCATGCAGTCCAAAGACCAGTTGCATAAGGCAACATCTGAGTTAGCTTCTGCTAAGGATACCCTCGCAGATCTATTTAAGAAAATGGAACAGCAAACCCAACTGGTTGCCACTCAAAGCGATGAGATTTCTTCATTGAAGACCCAGTTATTCGAGGCTCAGTCACAGGTTACTAGCCTTTCAACAGAGAAGGAGAGGATGTCCAACGAAGCGACAGAATTCCAAGTTCTTTTAGATGACAAGCTTTTAGCTTTACAGATGGCTAATGACACAGTGGCCAACCAAGCCTTCCAAATCCAGCAGTTGCAAGATCAGCTTGCAAAGTCCCGCTCTGTTCCTCCAAGCCCTCCTGTTCCATTAATTCCTTCTCTTTCACAGCAGGACTTGGTTGCACTACAGAGACAGGCTACTTTGTGCCCTCTATTCCAAGACAAAGTGGAAAGATTGCAGTCCAGAATGGACTTGTTATGGTCTACCTTTGAACAGTTTCAGGACTTTGTCTTACCAAACCATTCTTTCTTTGTCCACTACCACTTGCAGAAGTTGGTCTTCTATATGAAGCTTTCCACGATGGATTTACCTTTTCCAGAGGATGGCTGGAGTGGGGCTTGGTCTGCTGAGTTGTTGACAGAGGTAGTTAGAATGCTCTTTGAAGATTCTGTCACGCCAGACACCATGCTGATGTCATACATGTATCTCCGAGGAGATTTGTTAATTCCAGATGAGGTAGATATGGCATGGTATGTGGGGGATGTGGTCTTACAGGCTGTTCTATATGTCAATCATTTGGAGTTGCGCATAGCTGATATGTTTCAGAGTTATTCCTCCAAAGTGGTTGATTGTCAGGATAATTCGTGGCATCCCATGATTGATTCGGTGGTCCTCAATCAAAGACAAAACACAGCTCCTACCTTTGTACAGAGTACTAACCAACTGAGGATGGATCTCTTAACCTATCTTTCCAAACATAATCCATTTGATGCTACTTTCTTTGATGCCTATCATAGACGATCTCTTTTAGGACCTTCTGTTTCTACTCTCCTTTATTACCAACAATTGGCTCACCGCTATGCTGTATATATTTCCCTTTGTCAAACAAATTCCACAGTAATTTTATCACTTCTTTTCCAACCTTCCAATTTCCCTCAAATTTCTATTTTCACTTACTGTTCCTTTATTGAGGATAGGGTATTTTCCCCTTCTCCACCTTGTCCTTCACCCCTCATTAATGTACCCTCCACATTTCCTATTTATCAGTTAACACCATTCCTTAGTGATTCCTTACAAATTTCTGCCACTCCTTCTTTAACCTTTTCTTCCTTTTATGATTTTTCCTATCCTTCCCTACATCCACTTTCTCTTATTTCATTACCCTCTCCTAGCACTTCCATATCTCAACCACCTCAGTTGGTTAGTGACTGTGCCGGTTTTGATACTCAGATTTTCAGAAGAAGGGGATGGAGTTCGGATGACTGCCTTACAGGACCGTAGATTAATTGGCCAGTAATTCCAGGGGAATGGATAGCTTCCAGTCAAGCTTATCAAAACTATGTTCATTTTGCCCAACAATATTCACAGTCTGCAGATCCCTCAGTGAGATTAACTGCTCACTTTGCTTGGTACCTGGCGTATATGCATAGGCACTCTCATACTGATTCAAAGCCTATCCCAAAGTTGTGCATGAATGTCAATGTTAGCATTGATTCTCAGCAGCTGGAGATATTGTATTTTCATGCCCTCTGTTTGCCTAGCAGATACTTGGTCCTGTTGGAAAGGATGTGTTGTCTCCAATTTTTCCAAAATCCTCCTAAAAACTTTGTAGATGAATCCTTATCTATGGATCGATTCCGACAACATCAATCTTTTAAGAGGGATCATCTTCATTGATGCCTTTCCAATGTATGGTGCAAGTTTTTTAATGCCAAACTCTTCTTTTTGAAGAAGTCATTTAGATGGTTGTGTTGTGTATTAGTGTTTGTGTTGTGAGTTCATTTATGTCAAACGAACGTGGTGGTTTTCTATTGGATCTTGTGTACGAGCTATGTTTTGGAGATTTGTCGAGATGGGGTCGTGGATGGAGTATTGAAGATGAAGATGAAAAAGAAGAAGCAAACTCTTATATCCTTTACAAATTTGTTGTGATTTTTAGTTTGATAAGAGGTGTTAATTTCAATAGAGTTTTCCTTTCTTTGTATTTTTATATCAGAAACAGGTTATAAGTTGGGGTCGTGGTGGATGGATTCTTTGTAAAAAGATATTGAAGATCAAAGTGAAGCTTTTCAATGAACTTGTATTACCTTTTTCCTGGGTCGCGAGGACGCTTCCTTGTTAAGTGTGGGGATATGTTGAGTGTTGAAATGACTTGTTTTTTGGATGATTTTTGTTGTTTTTGAGAGCTGAATGGTTGATTTTATGGGATGATTGATTGATTTGGAAGTGGTTTGAGAGTGTTTTGGATGATATTGATTGTGTTTTGGAAGTTCATGATGTTTGTTGATGGTTCTGTGATGTTCTGATAGGTTCTGTATACCTTCTGTTTTGCTCTGTTTTGGTCTGTTTTGTTCTGATTGTCTTCTGTAAGGAGGGATGGAGTATTGATTGATGAAGAATGAGATATTGTGAAAGTTTAGTGAATGGTTTGTGAGAGTTTTGAATGGTTTGAGAGTGAGTTATGTGGTTTTGATGACCTTCTGTAACCTTCTGTAGGTCTTCTGTAGAGCTTCTGCTTCTATTCTGTTTCTGTTCTGTTCTGTTTCTGTTCTGTTCTGTACTGTAACTGTTCTGGTACTGTTCTGTAGACTGTTCTATAAGTGTTCAGTGGAATGTATGTGTGATTTTGGGAAAGTTTTCTAGCCTTGGAAAGAGGTGAATACAAGTGCAAAAGAGCTGAAAGAAGTGGAAGAAGTAGCTGCTGAAGACTCAAGAGAAGACTAGAGTGAAGTGACAGTAGTGAGCTGTGAAGAGACACTGTAGTGGCTCTGGTGACCTTTCATATCAGACATACCTCTTGGGAGGGGTATCCACGACCTAAGAGTGATTATTGAGAGTAATTTTTGAGAGATTGTAGTGAGGATATGATGTATTATTGATGGAGTGTGTGAGAGAGAGTCAGAGATAGCCAATTCTATTGAAACAGAGTGATTGTATATGAGAGATTGAGAGAGAAGACTATGAAGATATTGAAGATGAATACTATGTGATGTATTTCCATTCAAAGATGGTGTACTTCTTTGATTTCTTTGTTCTATTGATGGATTTTGAGAGGATGTTGAAGAATATGGTTGATTCTATTAAAAACCGTGGGAGATTTACATGATGGTGCATGAAGATTTGTTGTGCCTGGTGTTCTTTTCTTCATTGTGATCATATGAAACATGATAAACAAGCTTGTTGATGTTACAAGATAGATTTTCTTGCAAGAGAATTCCCTTTTCCTTGGTGTTCCTCTCGGGGCTCCAATAGACAATCGGCGTTTTCATCTAATTGCCAGCTTGCATTGAGAGCAAGGATATGGGACACGCTGATTAAGGTATGCCTCGCGATCTTAAACAGCAGGACCTTCATCGTTTTCCATTTTGTCTATGTTACAACAAACAATTTGTTTTTGTTATCATTCTTTTTTTTTCTTAGATTGTTATCCTCTCCTTCCATCTCTCTTTTTTCTATAACCACGACTATGACTACGACTACGACCACGACCACAACAACGACCACGACCACGACCACAACCATGACCACGACCGCGACCACGACTACAACTATGACCACGGCTATGTAGTACCGAGAATATAGTACCTAGTACCTAGCATATAGTATCATAGAACACTAGTATTTAGTACCTAGTACGCAATACCTAGCACATAATATCATAGCATCTTAGTATCTAGCACCTAGTACTCTAGTATCATAGTGCCAAGTACCCAGTACTATGATACTATGTAGTAGGTGCTAGGGTACCTTAAGCATTATGCAGTAGATGTGAGGTTCTAGGGTACTATGATAGTATGTAATAGGTACAAGGTAATACATACTAGGGTACTATGATACTATATAATAGATAGTAAATAATTGGCTAGCATGATATTATGCAATAGATAGTAAATACTTTGCTAGCATGATAATATTGAATAGATAGTAAATATTAGGATACTATGATATTATGTAATAGGTAGAAGATACTATATATATCTATGTAACTATGTTTCTATGTCTCTATCTATCTCTTTATCTATCTATCCATCTATCTATTAATCTATCTATCTACCTATCTATCTATCTATCTATCTATCTATCTATTTTTCTATCTATCTATCTACCTTCATAATACTTAGGTACAATAGCAAATATGGGTAGTAAAGAAGAAGAGAAGTTGTAACACTGACTATTATACCCACATATTGTTACATTTGTCTATTTGGCTTCTCTTCTGTCTGTTTTTATTTGTACCCTTTGTACGTAGATGCATACACAAATATTGAGAGGGGGAGGGTGAAATATGATGGTACCCTTGTGCCAACACAAGTGGAAGCTTGTATAATGTAGTTTCTAGGATAATGTATTTGTACCCTTTGTACCTAGATGCATACACAAATATAGAGAGCAGGAGGGTAAAATATGATGGTACCCTTGTGCTGACACAAGTGGAAGCTTGATTCTAGGATACTATGAGGCTATGGGGATGATACTAAGAGGGTACTATGATGGTATGTGCTAGGTACATGGACTCATTCTTAGTGAGGTGAATCGCCAATCCTGTTCTTAGTGAGGTGAACTCATTCTTAGTACACACTATCATAGTACCCTAAGCTTATTATAAGGTCCTATTTACTTTTCTCTCTTTCTCTCACTCTCTCATTTCCTCTCCCTCCCTCACCTTGGTCCTCTCTTTCTCTCTTTCCCTATTAGGTTTAATGATTTTTATCTCTTTTTCTCTCTCCTATCTCTCTCATATTTCTTTTTCTCTCTCCTCTCCATCTCTCATTTCCCTTTCTCTCTTTCTCCCTCTCTCACCCTCACCCTCTCTTTCTCTCTTTCTCTATTAGGTTTAATGATTTTTATCTTTTTCTCTCTCCTCTCCCTCTCTCATTTTTTCTCTCTCCTCCCCCTATCTCATTTGCCTTTCTCTCTTTCTCCCCCTCTCTCATTTCCTCTCTCTCCCTTGCCCTGACCCTCTCTTTCTCTCTTTTCCTATTAGGTTTAATGTTATTTCTATTTTTCTCTCTCCTCTCTCTCTCTCATTTATTTTTCTCTCTCCTCTCCCTCTCTTATTTTCCTTTCTCTCTTTCTCTCCCTCTCTCATTTTCTCTCCCTCCCTCACCCTGACCCTCTCTTTCTCTCTTTCCCTATTAGGTTTAATGATTTTTCTCTCTTTTTCTCTCTCCTCTCTCTCTCTCATTTTTTCTCTCTCCTCTCCCTCTCTCATTTACCTTTCTCTCTTTCTCTCCCTCTCTCATTTCATGTCCCTCTCTCACCCTGACCCTCTCTTTCTCTCTTTCTCTATTAGATTTAATGATTTTTTCTATTTTTCTCTCATCTCCCTCTCTCGTTTTTTCTCTCTCCTCTCCCTCTCTCATTTCCCTTTCTTTCTTTCTCTCCCTCTCTCATTTCCTCTCCCTCCCTTACCCTGACCCTCTCTTTCTCTCTTTTCCCATTAGGTTTAATGATCTTTCTCTCTTTTTCTCTCTCCTCTCCCTTTCTCATTTCCTTTTCTCTCTTCCTCTCCCTCTCTCATTTCCTTTTCTCTCTTTCTCTCCCTCTCTCATTTCCTCTCCCTCCCTTTCCCTCACCCTCACCCACACCCTCTCTTTCTCTCTTTTCCTATTATGTTTAACATCTTATATTTTTTCTCTCTCCTCTCATTCTCTCTTTTTTTTTCTCTCCTCTCCCTCTCTCATTTCCTTTTGCTCTCTTCCTCTCCTTCTCTCATTTCTTCTCCCTCCCTCTCCCTCTCTCATTTCCCTATTATGTTTTCGTCTCCCCCCTCTCCCTCTCCCTCTCCCTCTCCCTCTCCCTCTCCCTCTCCCTCTCTCATTTTCCTATTATGTTTAATGTCTCCCTCCCTCTCTCTCTCCCTCTCCCTCTCTCATTTCCCTATTATGTTTAATGTTTCCCTCTCCCTCTCTCATTTCCTCTCCCTCTCCCTCCCTCTTCCTTTCCCATTTCCTCCCCGTCTCCCTCTCCCTCTCTTTTTCTCTCTCTCCCTCTCTCATTTCCTCTCCCTTTCCCTCTTTTTCTCTCTCTCTTCCTCCCTCTCCCTCTCTTATTTCCTCCCCCTCCCTCTCCCATTTTCTCCCTCTCCCTCTCTTTACTTTTTCTCTCTTTCTATAGCTCCCTCTCCCTCTCCCTCTCCTTCTCTCTCATTATACACAAATTATACAATAAATAAATAAAAAAGAGAGAATACACTCCCTCCCTCTCATTCTCTCATTTCATCTCCCTTCCTCTTCCATTTTCTCCCTCTCCCTCTCCCTCCCTTTCTCTCTCTCTCTCTCCCTCCCTCTCCCTCTCTCATTTCCTCCCTCTCCCTCTCCCTCTATCTCTCTCTCCCTCCCTTCCCCTCCCTCTCCCATTTCCTCCCTCTCCCTCTCCCTCTCTTTCTCTCTCATTTCCTCTCCCTCTCTCAATATATATACACAAATTATATAAAAAAAAGTAAAAGAGAGAGAGAATGCACTCTCCCTCCCTCTCCCTCTCTCATTTTCTTCCCCTTCCTCTCCCTCTCCCTCTCCCTCTCTCTCTCCCTTTCTTTCTCTTTCTCTTTCTCTTTCTCTTTCTCTCCCTCCCTCTCTCTCTCTCTCTCTCTCTCTCATTTCCTCCCCCTCCCCCTCCCTCTCTTTCTCTTTCTCTCCCTCCCTCTCCCTCTCCCTCTCTTTCTCTCTCATTTCCTCTCCCTCTCTCAATATACACAAATTAAACCCTAAACAAGTAAGAGAGAGAGAGAATGGACTCACCATAAAGATTTAGCGAGGGTTTGGCGGCTTCTCTTCGCGACAGCGGCTCCTCCTCTCCTTCGCGAACGGCGGTGGCAAGCCTTCTTCCTCTCCCTCTCTCACCCTCTATGCAAAACGGTCGCTCTTTTTCTCGCTCTCCCTCTCGAAATGTCTCACGAATGTGCGAAATGAAACACGCTCGGGTTTCGGCCCTCTTTTTTTTCGACGCCGTTATTTCTGCGTCGCTACCCGCTGTCGCTATACATGCATTTTCTTGTAGTCTCTTCATTGAAAAAATAGATTACAATCATGAAACAATTTTTTCAAAAGAGATACTAGTCAAAGATTTGAGATGAAGAAGATGGCATGAAGATATAACAAAATACAATGCATAATACAAGAGTTTTGATGAGAATCTCTAAGGTGGGCAAGGGAGGTCTCTTAGAGAATATAGTATAGAAAAGAAGGATAGTATCTTATTGTGAAATTAAAGATTGATTGCACTTTGCATTAAACTTGCAACTTACCAACTTATCATTCCTCAACCTTCCTCTAGAGCATTTGGTGTTCAACTCTATTATCCTAGTGCATGGTAGTGTAGTCTCTACACTCCTCCAATTTCCACCTTTAAATGAGATCCATATTGGCTTTTTTGATCATATGACCACTAACGACACTTATTGGCTCCTAATTACTACTTTTATAACATTCAACACTTGATCTTCCATGGCTTGTCACCATTTGACATCCCCCTTATTGATCAAACTCTTCTTCTACCTTGACCTTTGGCTCTAGTAGATTATTTGTAGGGGTGTTGATTTTTGATCCATTACTGTGTTGAGAGAGAGAGAGAGAGAGAGAGAGAGAGAGAGAGAGAGAGAGAGAGAGAGAGTTTCTAAGTTATCCAAATGTGCTAGTTATTGCATATCCTTGTATGCGACAATGAGTACATCTTTTCATCATCATCATGATCATCATCAACATGATCAATACCATCATCACTTTGTCATTGTCATCATCACGATGATCATCATCAACATGATCAATACCATCATCACTTTGTCATTGTCATCATGATGATTCCTTCATGTTTCTTAACAATACAAATAGTTTTTGCCTCATTTTTTTGATAAGATGAGTCTTTTAGGAGATAAGGATGTAGGTATTTGGAACAGATCATTCTACTCTTCTAAAAGAGCTTTCATTGCTAAATTATTGGTTGATTCTTTGGTGGGTGGATCTGACACTTCCTTGTTAGGATGCAAGAAAAATATTTGGGATCGTTTCTTGTAAATCCTTTTTGGCCTGCTTTGTGGTAATAATATGAAAATCTATTTTGTTATAGATTTCTTCCAACTATATGAGTTGTCCACCCTTGACAAACTCTAGGTATATCTAAGAAAAGTCCACTACAATTTTGCCTATCTGTATCAGCCAATGACAATCACAATGTCAATGGGGCCCATATTGTAATATTTCCATGCAATTAAAAGTTAGTTGGTTAGTTCGAAAGTTAGTTAGTCAATTAATAAGTTAGTAAGATTACTAACTAAAGACTAACTAAAGTAAAAAAACTAACTAACGTTAATAATTAAGGCTTTTTATTTAATTAAAAATATATGCAAAAAAATCGAGAGTCATAAATCCAACATTTTTCTTGGATTGACAAGGACCGTAGCCACCCTTTCATGTAAGTTACAACGTGAACGAGGCTTATGAGCTATATTAATCACTAGTATTAATGTGTATATTTTGGATGGTCCAAAAATATTAGATTTTGGAAAAAACTAGCATATTTCAGATATTTTAGATATTATCCTAAAGAGATATGGAGATTTCTAAAACTTGATGTCATTTAAAAGAAAAGACAAGTGATGTTTTAGTTAGTTTTGGAGATTTTATATAAAAAAAAAAGAGAGAGAGATTTGCAAAATCGCGCACGCTACGATCGCAATCCACAGGGACAGAAAACAACACTTCGAACAGAGAAAAGAAGGAGTGAAGTAAGAGCTTTCTTATCAAGTGTCTTGGAGTTTTACCCCCCTTTCGAAGCCAATGGAACCATCAGATTTATGATCTGAGCATCACATTACTGATCTTTCCAAGATCCCCTTCCACAAAGAGCTCCACTTCTAAGCCACAAGCCCTCTTCTCTAATCCATTATAAATATGAGGCATGGGGAGGCACAAGAAGCACAAGGAGACCCCGAGAAGTTGCGAGAGAGAGGTAGAGAGAAGGATACCCCTCCAAGAGATTGTGAGAAAGAGCGAGAGAGAGAGAGAGAGAGAGAGAGAGAGAGAGAGAGAGAGAGAGAGAGAGATCCCGAGAGGCTGTGAGGGAGAGAGTTAGTTCAATTTTTCCCTATCTCGGTCTTTGACTAAGCCATCTTCTCCTACACTCTCCTATCTCGAATCTATTCCGTCTTCTTTATCTCTTGATTCTACTTACGAATGATGGCCTCCAAGCGAAGAATGTTGCAAGTGGATGGCAATCCCACAACCAGAAATGAAGATTCAAGAGATAAAGAAGGCATCCGGAGGCAAAGGCAAAGGCATCACTGTCAATCCAATTGCAGTACCGGTCGTAAGTATTGTATTTCTAAATTGATAGATGCTTGTTTTGATTCTCGTATGAGATATGTTAGGCCCCATATTATGATGCATGAATATAGATCGTCGGAAGGGATAAATTTTATCTCACATATTCAAAAGATTGAGCTTGCAAAATGCATGTATTAATGAAAGTTAATTGTACCCCTAGTTGCATATGGCTTATTTGTTGATAGAGCAATTACAAGGAAGAATTGGTTAGGGATTATGGATGGCATAATCATGATATTAAAAATTATGTATACAAGTGTAAAGTAAATTTTACATAGAATCGCTCTTTGATCCCAAGGGGAAGAGTGGATATGCGATTGAAATATTATTGCGACTATTCTTTCATTGTTTGGCAAGAATACAATTGGTTTTTGTTGGTTGATCTAACAACATCCTAAATGCTTTTACATTCAACTGGTTGTTAGTTTGTTGTTTGGATGATTGTTCCAAGTTCTTGTGATTTATGCTAAATGCATGGCAAGGGTCTGTGATGACAAGTTGCCATGGGCATAAATGAATGTTTTCCTAGAAACTGATATTAGGGCTGAATGTTTTATTGTGCTGAATTCTTAAAGGATTTAATTAAGGAAGGATATATTGCATGGGTGGATCCTTTCCATGATCGTACCACGGATTAACTCGAGAGGGCACTATTCGATTCATGGGCCGAAGGTCGAGTGGTGAAAAGGCCAACTACGGGAATGATGTTTCGCTCCTAAACAGCTTTAGGGTCATGTGGAGCTCTGGACACCCCTTACTAGGTCTAGAATGGAGTTGAAGACCTCTGTGGCCCCCAACGTCTGGGCATGTTGGGAGGTCCTATTCTAGATAAAGGATTAAATTTGTGATGCTATTTGATTTGGACCAGTTATTTCTGCAGGGAAAAAGAGATATTTCTATTGGACAGAAGGGATACATAATTTCTCCTGTATGGGCAAAGTCAAAGATTAATTTGAAGATAAGTTAAGGAACTTGTTTGTCAATAGATTGCTTGCTTTGTTTTCGTGTTTCTGCTCTAAGTTATGCGAACAAATCATGTTCCCTGAAAGGCTTAATTAATGAAGCTGACTTTAAGTGTCACACGTAAATGTGGTAGGATCTAATTAGAAAACTAAAGCTATTAAGGGAAGCGGGTGGGTGGAACCCCCGACATGTCTGTCTTACGGTAGGGTGGTCCCAAAGAACTGGGAGGCTTCTCACAAATTTTACCGTCTTCGACCCTAGAAATTGTTAGGATAGAACCTCGATTCATGCCGTTTTAGGGGATCGGAATGGGACTACGCCCTGCGGGCAGAGAGGTTGAGCGGCGCATCCCTCTCATTTCCCATTCTCTTTGAACCAAGTGTGGTATGGGCCTGCTTCGGCTTGGGTATCTTTGCGTAAAGTAGGATGTCCAGGATCCAATGCTAGAATGCTGTTATTAGGAGACCTTGGCCACTAGCAATCCAAATTTCAGGTCGATCCTAGTGGGTTCGGCAGTGAATGTTCTGTTGTGAAGCGAATTTGGGAAACCCTAGGTGACAAAACTTGGAACATTCCATGGGAGTGCCGGGCAACGATGCTTAGATTCGTTTCTCGATTGACCGCTAAAAACGTGCCTAGACAACCAATGGGCGAGCACCTTACAGTTGGTATCAGAGCGGAACTTCGTAATGATGCGTGCTTGATTAAGGTATGGTTCATAGGCATATCCTTAAAAAAATAATCTAAGTGGTATGGCTTGATTGTTAGGCACCTCCTATACCCATAAATGCTGACATGCAAGAGAAGAAATTTCTTCTCAAGCAAATTAAGGTACCCGAGTTTGATGGAGAAGGAATAGACGTTGCAACTGAGGTCGAGATATGGATTGAGTCGATGGACGATTATTTTGCTGCTTCGGGAATTGCTTCTACCAATTAAGCAATGATAGCTAAACTTAAGCTAGTTGGCCAGGCTCGGTTATGGTGGAAGCAATGGTACAAGGATCAAGGTATTTTCAAAGTTGTTGTCACTTGGGTTAAGCTGAAAGATGTTGTACGTGGACGATACCTTCCGCCAACCTACCAGAATTTTAGGATGAATGAAATTTTCAAGCTCAAGCAGTTGGAATTAACCTTGGAAGCTTACTACTCAAAGTTTGTAACCCTACTAAAATATGCACCACCTATGGATATTATGCAGCAAGTATTCAAGTTTTGCCATGGCCTAAACACCCCTCTGAACTATCGTCTTGAAGCAATGCATCCAATGGACTTGAAAGATGCATTACTCCAAGCGAGTCCAATCGTCTAAGAACTTAAATCGGGTAATTGTAGCAAAGATGACTCCCGAGATCTGGGTAAAAGATGCCATATGTGTGGAGAGATAGGGCACATCCATAGTAGGAGATGTCTCTACCATCAATGATTCCACGGTAATGAGCTAGGACATATCCAACCGAACTTCCCTGATCTAGGTCCAGAAGACATTGAGCCTCCAAGAAAATGAAACTACATAGGTGTAGTCTATGGATATATAGAGAAATCAGATGAAGACAAAGAGCTAGAACCGACAACACCTGTTCAGGATGATTAGAAATCCTAGAAATTTTATCGACATGAAATACAACTTGTATTGGAATAAACTTTATTCTTGTAACTACAATGAACCTGAGTAATATGAGTTGCATCTATTTTGAGCCTAGAACTTGCAAATGATTAGAGATACTATGGCAAGGATTGACACTTATAATGTGCAATGAATTTCTCTTAAGTCGTTTCTTCTCAAATGGGCATAAGGAACGACAGGCTGCCCTTCTCTATTCTCCAACCGAGTGTCAGTTAGAGGGGGGTCAGAGTGTGACTGGTGTGTCCTCAAAACAATCATTGAGAGGTGCAGATTGAGGGACATTATGACATTGGGGTCAGGTACATTCTCATTCTCCATGCACCCACTAGATGGGTCTCTGCCACCATCACAAGCCACGCCACCCTGCTTTGTACACTGCACGATAAGGCTCCCTGGCTTCCTGCTTGCACCTATGCCAGTTGGGTGGAAGGCACAAATGCACCATCAATTGTGCACACTGGTATACTCCCTCCCAATCATTTTCTCATTGTTCCATTCTATACTGAGCGTGAGTTATGGGATTTTATTCTTATTCATTGAGTGATGTGCATCATGGGGTGAGCAACTGTTATATCCTCCTTGGGAGTGCCCATGAGCTAAGAATTCTATTCTTCGTCATCAACATTTAAATCGACAAACTTTACCGATACAAATACCTCCCTGGGTATTGTTGCATGGTCCCTGCCATGCTGGATGTGTTTTGTGGCATGCCCTAGTTCCTCCTATTGACGAGGACTCCGATATTCCTGTATCAACAACAACGGTTCCCTTCAACCATCTACGAAATGGGCCAAGTGTTCCTAACTCTACCTTTCTGTTTGTCAGTGCATGTTATGTCTTAAGTGTGGGGACGTCAGCATCCAGTCGGTTGACAAGTCTTAGGCTGTGTCGATCAATCTACTCTACCCGGTAAGGTCTTTAGTGTGGGGACACGTCCATATGTGTCTGTTGTGCATACCCCTTACATCTGTCACATTTTCCCTACGTTTAATTTCGGCCCATGGATTTTTCGATATTAATTTTTGTATGTGTTTTTGGGCCCAATTTTTACGTTTTTCGGATGTGAACGCCCTGAGTTGTTCTCAAACACCCCATTTCCTTCTTCCACTGTCACCCCCTTGCCTTTCGGCATAGTTTTCCTTTTTCAAATCTTTCGTTTCGGCGCACGGTTTGGGTTTTATGAAATTTTCCGGCTAATTTGCACCCATTGTGCCTCTCACGTCGCGCGTGACCACCCATTTTTTTTATTTTTACTTATGACGTTGCGTCCATCGTGTCATCTCGTACCCATGCCGCCGTCTTGACCCTCGTTGCTTCCCACCACTGCAAATTTTTTTACCTCGCCCCGCGCTATTGTGCGGGACGAGGGGGGCGGGCTCCCTTGATTTAATTTTCTTTTCTACTTTTCTTCTTCTTATTATTGTTATCATTTTTTTTGTTTAAAAACAAAAAAAAAACATTTTTCCCTCCCCCCAACTGTTCCCTCCTCCCCCCTTTCCTTGCTCTTCTCTCTCCTCTTCTTTTTCTCACTCTCTTCTCTCTCCCTGATCCCTTCCTCTCGCTCCCCTTTCTTCCTCCTCTTCCTCCTGCTCCTGCTCTTTTTCTTCTTCTTCTTCTTCTTCTTCTTCTTCTTCTTCTTCTCCTTCCACCATCTCCTCTCTCCTTCCTCCTTTTCCCTTGTCTTATCCTTCTCCCACCATCTCCTCCACCTGCCTCCTCCTCCTCTTCCTTCCTTCTTCCCCATTTCCTCCCCTCTCTCTCCATCTCCTCCTCCCTCCCTCTTCCTTCTTCTCCCTTCCTCCCTCTCCTCCTCTTCCCTCCTTCTCCTCCTCCTCCCCCCCTCCTCCTACTCTCCTACTCTCCTTCTCTTCTTCTTCTCTACCTTCTCCCGCCCTCTCCCTCCCTCCACGCCATTTTCGCCTCCCCCCCACCAACGAGCACCTCCTCGCTTTCCCTTCGCCCCTGCCACCTCCTCCTCCTCCTCGTCACTACCACTGGCGTCACCACCGACGCCATTGGTCCCTTCCGCCGCACCCATTGGTTGTTCGGCCACCGCCTACATGCGCCACTGTTGGTTTGGTCCCTCGCCCCCGCCGCTCTGGGGCCTTTGGTTCCGCCGCCCGCCACCTACGACCAATTCCCCCCTACCCCCACTACCCTCCCATGCCCACCCTATACCCCCCCATTTCACCCTAACCCCCCACCCCCATTACCAATTACCTCCCCATCCATCCTACTAACCCCCCTTTCCCCTATTCCCACCCATTCCCCATACCCTCCCTAACCCCCTAATTTCACCCTCCTAAAACCTAATGCACCCACCCCCATTATCCTAACCCACCCTACATCCCATTACCACTAACTTACCCTCCCCCTCATTCTCCTAACCCCCCCCCCCCCCCCCAAACCTTGATTCCCTTCTACTAACACCTTGCCCCCCTTCACCCCATTCACCCAACCCCCCCACCTAGCTTAACCCCACCCCCCTTCCGATGTTCGCATATTCGTGTGTGCGCATGCATGGTGTCACGCGGGCATCCATTTGGCGTTCGCGTGCGTGGTTTGTCCGTGTCTTCGTGCGGCTTTTTTCAGCGGGTGTTCACCCGTGCAGACGCGCATTTGCTTCGTTCGTGGGTGGGCGCAGCTGATGTTCACACAAAGCCCAGTACACCATTTTTCATTAGAAAACTGTTAAAAACCCTTAAAACACATAAAGATAAAAAAAGCAATAAAAATTCATAAAAAATTCACAAAAAATTAGCTAAAACTTCCTTACCAAATTGAGAAATTTTTTGGTTTATCTTGCTAGTTACAATGCAAAGAATTAATTGCAAAAAATTAAAACCCTTAAAATCCTTCAAAAATCATTGAAAATTGAATAAAATTTCACTAAAAACCAGAATTAGATTTAAAAAATCACAAAAAATCACAAAAAATGTTATCAATGCATTTGACTACTTTTGGAAATTTTTATAAGCTAAAAAATCCTTGACACATGATCACCCTATTATTTTAAGGTCAAAATGTTAAACTTTTATCTAAATTTATCAAAATTTTATTTTAAATTCCAAAAATAGGTTTTAAAAATATTGAAAAATATAGATCCATTGTTGAAGCCTAACGGTTCAATTCTCACTTAGGGTTGACTGCAGACAGCTAGTTATTAAATTTGTTTAAAAAAAACCATAATAAATAATAAATAAATAATTTTAAAAAAACAAACAATGAAAAAAAATATATAAATAACAATAAAAATAATAAAACTATCCAAAAACTAATAGGAATTAACTAAATTGAATATGATCCCACTAACCTTGCCTTGATATTTTTTTTAAAATAATGTGTTTTATTTTTTTTAGTAGTGCCTTTTGTTTTTTTGTTGGACTCATTGTATCTTGGGACCCGTCCATGCACTCTCAGTCTCTTGCATACACACCCCTCCTAGGTATTTATATTTCTTGCTTTATTTGATTTTGTCACCCCTTAACCACGATTAATTGCTCAAATGAACTTTAGTCACCTAATTTTTCATGCGCACTCGCGCCAAACACATATTTTTCTAAACAAATAAAATAAACCAGCCATTCACTTAGCACATGCTTCGTGCGCTACAGACATATCTAAGTTTATTAAAAATAAACTCACCATCACAAGTGCATGTACTACACAAAAAGTGCTAAACACACACTTAATTTTTAATCAATGAATTTGCATTTAGAGACCTGAGTCTGGGTATCACGATCCAGGTTTCGTTTAAAGAATCGTTTCACCCTAATAATTTGTAATTAATATTTTTAAGAAGAAATCATTGTTTTCTTATTAAGGTTTACAACCTAATAAAATTTCACCCATTTTTAATAATTTATTAAAACGAACCCTTCATTAAAATCATTCTCCTCACTACACTTTTTTTCCTTTTCAATAAATGCGCTTCATGGGATAGGCACGTTCAATCTTTCGAGTTGTCATTGCTTACAGAAGTCTGGTTATGTTGTCGTGAGAGTGGGTCATTGATGTATTATGGTTTGATTGTATGACACGATTACAGATGTGGTATGTAGTTTTCTTTTTTGCTTGATATAGGGATTCAAGGTATTTGCATGACTTGCATAGCATGAAGCTTTCGGTCGCATATGTATAGAGGTCATGCTGAATTTTTTTAAAGATGTGGATTGTTTGGGGTTGTCAGTCGATTAGTCACATCTGTGTGTGCTTATTCTGGTCGATTTTCTATTGTTTTGCAGGCATTCACTGTGATTGTCTGTGTGTGTGGTGTATGTAATCTATCTGAATGGCACCTCAAGCTCCTCCTCCAATCCAGTACATCCCATTGGTATCTCACGATTATTCTTTATTGCTGGAGTCCGAACTTATTGGCAAAGCAAGCTTAGCCCGCACTCTCATTACCACTCATCCTAGAGGATACTGATACTTGTGATCAGTTTCTAGTCTCTTACAGTAAGAGGTTTGGTCATGTCAAAGGAATAGTTGTCCAATTGATGCCTAAAAGTTTGGGCAAGGCTCTCTCTTTACCATATTGGGGAGACTCTTTCCCTACTGCTAGACAACTGTTCTCGAATGAGGATATCCTTAAATTGTTGCAAAAGCAGACACAGGATGTGTTGGATCCCAAGACGGTTCTTACCACTTTTGGCATCAGTGTCTCCATGATCTCCAATCCTGTGTGGAAGCAGCTATGCCAGTTCCTTTAGGACAGGTTTATGCCTACCAAGACATCCTCTAATTACCTTTCAAAGGAGTTGTTTACAGCTTCTAGAATAGTGTTGAAAGGCATAATGATTGATTGGAGTTCCTACCTTCTATCCAAAATGGATCAACACCTTGTCAGAGCCACCAGGGATAATGTAATTAATGTTACCTTTGGTTCCTACCTTTTTGTCTTTTTGGCATATGCCACCCCTTCGAAGGAAGTTCCCACCTTGATAGTTGATCCACCATATGCTCATCCCTCTATTGAACACTCTGATGTCGTCATTGAGGATCTTGATCCTATCCCTCGTGTGGTAGTTCAGAGGAAATGCTTAAAACGAGTGGTTGAATCAACCCCAGCTCCTCCTCCAGTCTTCATTCCTGATCAATCTAGCAATCACCTACCAGCTTTTCTCACAACTTCGAATCTTTTCTGAGCACATCATGAGGGTACTCTGGAGATTTTCATCCCTTCAATACAACACTTGGTAGCTAGAGACACAATTACTTTCCTATGTCAAGATGTTCAGCATTCTATTGATCTCTCAGTGAGACTGCATGTATCGAGCAGCTCTATTCCTCTTGCTATGATGAAGTTCAACAGACCAAAGACAAGCTGACAAAAGCAAATGCAGAGCTAGCTTCTCCTCATGAATGATTTTCAGATCTTTGTACCCAAATGGAGCAACAAACTAAGATCATTGATGCTCAAAAATGAAAATTTGTAATTTTCACACTCAATTGGTTGACACTCAAACCCAAGTGGTTAATGTAACTGAGGAATGAGATAGATTGTTGACGGAATCTCACGAGCTTCAGGCTTTGCTAGCCGCCTAGACAGAGGAGCTTAAGATAGCCAATACCACTATAGAACATAGCATAAAACAAATTCAGCACCTTAAACGAGCAACTGGTCCAGTCACATTCTTCTTCATAGAGCCCTATTGTGCAACCAATTCCTTCTTTGACCCCTGCGGACTTGGTAGTTCTCCAAAGAAAGACAGACCATGTTATGTCCATTGTTTCAAGCTAAAGTGGAAAGATTGCAGTCCAGGATGGATTTATTATGGTCTACATTTGAGCAATTTCAGGAGTATATTCTTCCTGATCATTCCTTTTTTGTCCATTATCAGCTACAGAAGTTAGCCTTCTATATTAAGCTCTCAACAATAGATCTACCTCTTCCAGAGGATGGTTGGAGTGGAGCCTAGTCTTCTTATTTACTGACAGAAGTTGTCCGTATGGTCTTTGAAGATTCTGTGATGTTGGATAAAATGTTGATGTCTTATATGTATCTATGAGGTGATCTGTTAATTCTAGATGATGAATATCTGGCTTGGTATGTAGGGGATGTGGTTTTACAAGCTGCCTTATATATCAACCATTTGGAGTTGAGGATAGATGAAATGTTCCAATGCTATTCTTCTAAAGTGACTGCTTGCCCTGATATTTTATGGCATTCAATGATTGATTCATATAGTCTTGAACCATTGACCGAATAAAGCCTCTACTCATGTGCAGAACACTAACAAACTGAGGGTGGATCTTTTAGCTTATCTTTTCAAGAACCATCCATTTGATTCATCCTTCTTTGATGCCTACTATCGACGATCTGTTTTAGGTCCCTCCGTTTCTAGCTTATTTTATTATCAACAAATGGCCCATCACTATGATACTTATTTTTCCCTTTATCAATCCAACTCAGTAGCCATCTTACCTCTCCTTTTCCAACCTCAAGGTGCTCCTCAAATTCCAATATTTACCTATTGTTCTTTCATTGAAGATCGAGTCTTTTCCCCTTCTCCGCCTTATCCTTCCCCATCTATCCATATGCCTTCCACTTTTCCTACTTATCCATTAACACCTTTCTTAACTGATTCACCTAAATTTTTAGCTAATCCTTCTTTAGCTTATTTCTCATTTTATGATTTTTCCTACCCATCTCTTCATCCTTTTTTACTCATTCCTCTTCCATCTCCTACTATTTCTATTTTTCAACCCCTCAGTTGGTTCGTGGGTATGAAGGATTTGATCAGACGATTCCAAGAAGAAGAGGATGGAGCTCAACTGATTCTCTTATGGGAACACAAATTAATTGGCCGTTAATTCCAAGGGACTGGACAACTGCTAGTCAAGCGTACCAAAATTATGTCCATTTTGCCCAACAATATTCACAATCTCCAAATCCTTCGGTGCGATTGACAGCCCATTTTGCTTAGTGCCTAGCATGTATGCATAGGCATTCCCATAATGATCAAAAGGCCATTCCAAAGTTATGTATGAATGTCAATGTGAACATTGATTCCCAACAACTGGATGTCATATATTTTCATGCCATTTGTCTACCTAGCACATACCTTGTTTTGCTAGAAAGGATGTGTTGCCTTCAATTCTTTCAGAATCCTCCAAAATCTTTTGTAGATGAATCCTTATCCATGGATCATTTTCGTAATCATCAAGCTTTCAAGAGGGATCATCTTCACTAATACACTGGATGTATCTTATATGCTTCTTAATGATATATTTCTCTTTTGGAGGTGCCATTCATATGGTTGTTTTGTATTTGTGATGTATTAATTTTTATGTGATGAGTTCGTGATGGTTGAATATTGGATTTGTTCAAGAGCTCTCTTTTAGACTATTGACACTGATGGTGATGGTGGATGAAAAGCCTATGATGCAATGTTGAAGAACCTCTTATATCCTTTACAAAATTTTCATGACTTTCTATTGTTTATAAGATGTGTTACTAGATAATAGTGTTTTCCTTTAGTTGTATTCTTTCTTAGACATAGGTGATATGTTGGAGTTGTGGTTGGGTGATTATTGAAGATGCTAAAGAATATCGAATTGAGCTCTTTACTGAACTTATATTCTTCTTTTCCTTAGGTCGCGAGGATGCTTCCTTTATAAGTGTGGGGATCTGTTGAATGCTGAAATGACTAGAGTTTTTGGCTGATTTTTATTGTTTTTGAGGTCTAAATAGTTTATTTTTGATGGATTTTGAGTGATGTTTGGTTGTTTTGGAAGTGTTTGAGAGTTTTTTGGATGATATTGATTATGTTTTGAAAGCTCATGATGATTCTTAGTAGAAATATGAGGTTTTGTGATGTTTTGATAGGTTTTGTTGAGGTTCTGATTGGTTCTCATACCTTTTGTTTAGCTTATGTTTTGTTCTAATTTTCTTTTGTATGAAGCATGGATTGATGATTGATGAAGGTTGAGATATTTTGAAAGCTTATTGAATAGTTTTTTATATTTTGGGATGGTTTTAGTATGAGTTATGAGGTTCTGATGTTCTCTGATGACCTTATGTTAACCCTCTGTAGACATTCTGTAGAGCCTCTGTTTTTGTTCTGTTCTGTTCTGTAGATCTTTTGTAAGTGTTCTATGATATGAGGGTGTACTTTGGGAAAGTTTTCTAACTTTTTGAAAGGATGAATCTAAGTTCAAAAGAGATAAAACAAGTGAAAGAAGTAGCTGCTAAAGACTAAAGAGAAGACTAAAGTGAAGTGACAGTAGTAAACTATGAAGAGACACTGTAGTGGCTCTAGTGCCCTTTCATATCAGATATATCTCTTGGGAGGTGCATCCACGACCTAAGAAGGATTATTGAGAGTGAGTATTAAGTATTTTAGTGAGGAGATAATGTACTATTGATTGATTGAGAGAGAGAGAGAGAGAGAGAGAGAGAGAGAGAGAGAGAGAGAGAGAGAGAGAGAGAGAGAGAGAGTCAAATCTATCAAAATAGTGTATCTATCTATGAGAGATGGAGAGAGAAAAGTATGAAAACAATGAAGATAAATACTATGTGATTATTTCCATTCAAAAATGGTGTATTCTTTTGTGTTTCTTGTTCTATTGA
Source organism: Lygodium microphyllum (assembly GCF_053477565.2). Taxonomy (NCBI): domain Eukaryota; kingdom Viridiplantae; phylum Streptophyta; class Polypodiopsida; order Schizaeales; family Lygodiaceae; genus Lygodium; species Lygodium microphyllum. The sequence goes on from NC_141160.1 coordinate 115,651,728, forward strand.
TGGATTCTATGAAGATGTTAAAGATTATGGTTGATTCTATTAAATCCGTGGGAGATATCTACTATGATGCTGCATGGAGATTTGTTCTTTTCCTTGTTGTGGTCCTCTAAAGAATGAAACAAAAGCTTGTTGATGTCACAAGATAGATTTTCTTGCAGTAGAAACCTCTTTTTCTTGGTGTTCCTCTTGGGGCTGGCTCTAATTGTGTAGCTGGATTCAAAAGTTTTGTATTTCGATGTCATGTCACATTTGATGTGAATAGGACTTGAAGCAATTTGATTGGTCTGTTTTATGATTTGTTGTCCATTGGGTTTGTTGTTTGTTTTTATTATTTTTTAAATAAATAAAATTGAGTAACCAAATGGCTACACAGACATTGGGAATGTGAAAAAAAATTGTTATAAAAAAAACACCCTTTTTAAAAAAATCCAAATTTTCCAAGTATTTTTTCATTGTATAAGGTATTTTTAAATATTTTTTAAATACAAATAAATAGTTTTAAATACGTTTTTTTATTTTTTAAAAAAATTTAATATAATTTTGGATTTTCTTATATATTTTTTATTTTTTACTTTTTAATATTTTATTAAAATTTCATGGAATTTTAAGGATTTTTTTAAAATTTAATATTTTTTTAAAACTGTGAAGGATTAAAATAATCAAGATTAGGAGAGTAGGGTATCCAATGACATCTGAATGTGAACTACAACTTCGTGGAGCACATGCAAAACGGGACACACATCCTCATGCTTGAAAGGGGGCATACAACACACATATCCATGAGCGCGATTAAATACACATGTGCCCACGCAAATAGTCACAATTGCAATCCACACCACCTTGCGTGTGTGACATAGGGCTTACAAGGGGCGGTCACACACGTAGAAAACCCGAAACACTATCATCATGCATAAAAAATTCACTACCCAAGGGGAGTTCGTATGGGTTAAGGGACAAGCGGGTTTGAGGGTGGGGGGTTGGGTCAGTTTAATGGTGGGGGGGATGGGTAGCTTTAATGGTGGAGAGGACATGTGGGTTTGAGTGTGGGGGGACGAGTGGGTTTGATGGTGGGAGGGACAGACGAGTTTGAGGGTGGGGAGATGGGTAGATGAGGGGAAGGGACAGGAGCATGGGTAGGGGTGGCAGGGGGTGGGAATGGTGGAGGGGGGCGGGGGCAGGGGCGAGGGCAGGGGGAGAGGGTAGGTTGGCTAGTGAGGTGTGTGTGGGGACGGGGGGTGGGGTTGGGTGGGGGGAGAGGGTGGACAGGCTGGTGAGGCAAGTGGGGAGGGCTAGGAGGGGGGAATAGGGGGGGCGAGATGGGAAGAGAAGAGGGAGGGAAGGAGGAGGGAGATGGTGTGAGGGGAGGGAGGAGGAAGGAGGGGGGAGGGGGAGAATGCAAAGAGAGAGAGAGAGAGAGAGAGAGAGAGAGAGAGAGAGAGAGAGAGAGAGAGAGAGAGAGAGAGAGAGAGAGAGAGAGAGAGAGAGAGAGAGAGAGAGAGAGAGAGGGTTGGGGAGGGTTCTCTCCTCCTTCCCTCCCTCTTCTCTTCCCATCTCGCTGCCCGGAGATGGTGTGAGGGGAGGGAGGAGGAAGGAGGGGGGAGGGGGAGAATGCAAAGAGAGAGAGAGAGAGAGAGAGAGAGAGAGAGAGAGAGAGAGAGAGAGAGAGAGGGTTGGGGAGGGTTCTCTTAAAATAAATAAATGAACGCGTGCCCCCCATCTCGTGCACTAAAGCAGACGAGGGGTAAAAAATTTTACATTGCTGAGAACAGGGAAGAACTCCGTGCAGCCAAATGCAACATGTCAAACACCGTGCATGCATTTCAAGGAAAAAGCTAGCCGAACATGCGACATGTGGGGACAGAAACTCAAGAATTGGATGAAAATTTTAATTCGGAGGGATCTTGGCCTTGGATGAACACACCATAAAAGGAAAAATTGGATAGGGTGATAGGAAGAATGGGACAGACAATGTGACTGGGGCATTCGACAACCAATAGGGGGTTCACGTGGAAAAGAAAACATCGGCCACAAAAAATCACATGAAAATTAATTTCGTAAAATCCATCAATTGAAACGAAATGCGAACATAAGAAAATTGATCCATAATGAGGATTCGGATAGGCATGTCATGTCAGAACGCAGGTCTGACGAGAATAGAACCTGTTTGCATGGAAAAAATAGAAAAATAAAACCCAAAAACATAATCACGAATTAATAACAAAAAATCAAAAATTTTGAATGGTAGACAACAAGAAGAAAAAATGTGCAAACTGACAAGTTGGAGAGGGCGATCCAATTGAAACATAGTTCCGATGGGAAATGGGGCAATTCATGAAAAAATGGTAAAAACACATTTGAAAATCTAAACCAAAATTAATTCCAAACAATGTGTAAGTCAGAACAAGAGGAAACAAAAATGAAAAATGTCTAAAGAATGGTGGGTGATAAGGCTATCAGATCATAATGTGATTCTAGTGGAAGGAAGGTGCATTCACATTGAAAAAGGGGCAAAATCACATTTAAAAACACAATTAAAAATTAATTTTTTTTTAAAAGATGACCAAAATGAGGAGGAGAAAAAAGGAAAGATATCGTGGGGGATAAACAATGCAACGCTATATGAATAGAAGGCCATTTTGACAAGAAAAGAGTGTGTTCATATGGAAAAAATGAAAAACTTTGCGTGAAAATAAAGCCCGCAAATACACAAAAATAAATAACAGCCTATATGTGCATCAAAAAGAGGGACTATAAAAGGAAAAAGTGTCCAAGAAAAGGGACGATCAAATCAAGGCTATAACATCAAACTAAAGTTCCGACACAAAAAAGGTAATTCACATGAAAACATGTTCGATTTGCATAAAAATCTTCAAAAATTAATAACGTAGGAGCCATGACTCACAATTGAGGGCCGTAAAAAGAAAAATTGGCCAATTTGAAGGGACGAATAGGGTTGTAGGATTTGATTGCAATTTTGGTGAATGTAGGATTTGTTCACATGGAGGATAAGCAAAATCATGAAACAACTAATACGGTTAGAGATGACCACGACAATAGGGTAAAATAAGGTGGGCTGGTGAGAAAGGGACCTTAACAGGACATAAGGAAAACAAAGTATCATATAAGGATCAATTAACAAGGTGTTCACAAATGTATGCAATCAAAATGACATGCATGGACACATCCCCACACTTAAGACATAAATAGATCTAGTTGGCACATACTTGAGTAGGACCCATACCCATACGTTCCCACACTTAAAACATGCCATACACATAAATGAATGCAAGATGCACTATTAGAAACACTTGGCCCATTCAATGGATTGATGAAGATTGTCATCAACACATGCTGGGAAGTCAAAGTCACCCACAGGAGGTAGTGAGGCTTGCCACATCATGCTTTTGACATGGCAGGGACCATGCAGCAACACCCAAGGAGGTAGCGTTGTTGATGAAGATCTAGTAAGTCATCGATGGCAAAGTATTCATCACTCAATCTCGACAGTCGCTCACATTATTGGAACGATAGATCAATTACTCACCCCATAGCTCACATCACTTGAGCAGAAGGATTGAAACCACATCTCACATCCGGTTTAGAAACCAACAAGAGGGATGTTTTAGAAGGAGTATACCAGCATGCATAGTTGATGGTGTGTCAATGCATCCCAATCCATCTGGCATAGTTGCAAGAAGGGAGGCCAAGGAGCCTTGTAGTGCAGTGCACCGAGTAGAGTGATGTGTGTATTAATGGTGGCAGAGGTCCATCTTGTGTGTGCAAAGGGAAATGAGAATGTACCTGACACCAATTATCATAACATCCCTCAATCCACACCTCTCTATTGATGAAAGGGAAATCAATCACACTAAGCCCCCCCTTTGTGTCACGCTCTATTGATAGATAAAGGAGGGCAACATAGTTTCTCACACCCATTGATGTAATCTTCATTGCCACTTGTGCCAAGGTTGTATGTCTTATATGTGCAATTGATGGTGTAGTAGTGTATCCTACCCTGTACTGGCATACAGTGCAAGAAGGAAGGCTACCAGGGAGCCTTATAGTGCCATGCACAGGAATAGATCATGCTTTGTGCATTGAGAGTCCCAGCCCATTTGTGCAACACTCAATTCACACATCTCACCTCTCTGTTGGATTTAGAGCAAAGACTGGGCATTCCATACTCGCATCCCCATCCGGTTAGGATGAAAGCTCACATCACTCAAAGGATTGTTGATGAAGATCGGCATCATTTGTTTGATGATGTCAACTTGTATCGATTGATGAAGAGGCATACCTAGGAAGGTAGCCAACAAATCTGAAACTTTTGATGGCATGTGAAAGATGCCGTCTACTATATGAGTCACATGCATTAATGGAGTTATAGGATACAATGCACCAAGGGAGGCGGCTTCAGAACTGCATCCTAGAAGGTCGATTGTCGAATCAAATGATCTGTACTGTGGGGTGTTACTACCTTTTCCACTGCTAGCTTCTTGTCCAAGGGTGTTTGCCACCTTTTCTCGAAAGGCCTGTTATGACAGGTATTTTCTTATTTTTCTCCCATAATATTTTATATTTTATATTTTTCTTTTTTTTCCTTTTTTATCCTACTCTCTAAGGGTGTTTCCACCTTTTCTAAAAGAATAAGTAAGCATGGCAGGGACCGAAGTCCTTTTCTCCCATGAACGATATATATTTATGTATTTTTTCCTTTTTTTTCTTGTTTTTTTTCAAGAGGAGAATGGTAGGAATACCATCTATAAGAACCATCCACATCACCTTTTCTGGATCAAACGAGAAAGGAGCAAAGTAGGGGTGGGAGGTGGCTGTGAGGGCTAGAAGAATGAGGCCACCTCATCAGGATAAGCAGGAGGGCTATCAGGAGGAATAGACAAAGCCTTATTAATCGATATGCAAGGGATGAAGAGGCTATTAGCATTGATTGTCAGGATCCCCAAGGAGGGTAATGCTTCTTTAGGCGATAGCCATTAATTAACAAGGGATCATCAGAAGCATCCATGGCGGACAGAGCCATTAGGGTTGATAATAAGTATCTTATAGGGGCCCATCCAATACTATTGGAGCTTTCCTAGGAATTTGTTAAATCTTGATAGGCTAGGACTAAGTCACCTTCCTTGAAATCTTTATGCTTGATGAAGTTATCGTGATAGGCCTTTTGTTACACCTGTGTGGCTTCCATACATTGTAAGGCCATCCTACAATCTTGTCCAAACATTCCAAGTGTAAGAGATGGCACTGCAGGGACTCATCATCGCCTAGGAATTCTTTGATAGCCACATGCAAAGAAGGTAGCTCTAACTCAACAAGGAAAATAACTTTTGTACCATACACCAACTAAAAGTGTGTCTGTTTTATAATAGCCTTATGAGAGGTTCTGTATGCCTAGAGGGCCTTTGTAAGTCGATCGTCCCAATCAGGGCCATGTGCAGCAATTGTCCTTGTCAAGATCGAATGGAGGATACAATTGGTAACTTTGACTTGGCCGTTGGCTTTGGGGTAGTAGGATGTGGACTTGCAATGGAAGCTCTTGTACAACTCTATCAATTCTTTCATAATCTTATTGAGGAAGTGAGTACCTCGATCACTTACTAGCTCTCAGGGACTACAAAAATGGGTGATGATGCTCTTGTATAGGAACAAAGCCACGATGTTGCCGTCATCGCACTTGAGAGCTTTGGCTTCACAACACTTTGTCACACAGTCTGTACAGACTAAAATATATATGTTTTGCTTCCTTTTGGTTGGTGGATCAATGGGGCCAATGAAGTCAATTCGCCATTTCTCAAATGGCTTTAGGGGAAGGTTTGGCTATAGATGTATAGCACTAGTTTTAGTAGGATTTTCCATCAGTTGACAAGTATCACAACATCCATATGGAGGAATGGCCACCGGTATATGATGAGTAGAGACTTTCTAGTTGTTGCTTCTCCTACAAAGTGTCCTCCACAAGGCTCTTCATGGTATGATTTCAGCACTATTCCAATCTCATCTCTTACAATACATTTGCATAGTACTTCATCCTTGCCTCTATTGTATAGAGCACCACCTAATACAATGTAGGGGTTGATTCCAATAGAAGCTTCTTCTTGCCACGACTAGTGTTACCAAGAGGATATTGTTGAGTTGTCAAGAGGTTGGCTATCTACATACCATGGGGTTACAGTTTCAACCAGAAAGAGGAAAGCGTCAGGGAGGTTTAGATCATCCTGCTCCTCCTCGTCGCTCTAAGGGATTTGCGACAGATGATTAGCCAAGATATGGGAGCAACCATGCTTGGTAACCACTTCAAATTCAAACTCTTGGAACAAAAGGATCTATCTCATCATTTGGCCTTTTACATTTACCTTATTCATTAGGAAGGATAGTGCCTCATGGTCCACATAAAATTTGAAGTCAGTAGGTAGTATTGAAACTTCTCCAAGGCATATACCATTGCTAGGCATTCAAGCTCCATCAATGTGGAGTTTCTTTCTCGATCAGCTACTTTACGGCTTGCATAATAGATAGGTTGATCCAACTTCGAGAAGCCCTTTTGACATAAGACTATGCCTAACCCTTCTATAGATGCATCAGTGTGTACATGGAATTCCTTTGTCCAATCAGGAGGTTGCAAAATGGGTTCTTCAACCAGACACTGCTTCAAAGTGTTGAATAGTTTGTCACAATCAATAGTCCACATAAAATCTGCATCTCTCATTAGGAGCTTATGCAAAGGGGCTACCTTTGTTGCAAAGTGTGAAATGAACTATCTATAATAGCCCACATGGCCAAGGAATCCCCTCAGCTATTTGAGGTTAGTTATTGGCGCTGTTAGAGCTGCAATCTTCTTGATCTTCACGAGGTCTATTGCTATCCCTTTTGCAAAGACAATGTGGCCCAATAAAAATCTTAAAGAGACACCAAAGATGCATTTGTTGGGATTAAGAGAGATCCCATGCTCTTGATATCTATCATAGCACTGCTCTAGGTGCCCCCAATGCTCACAAAAATCATCTAGGTACACCTCAATGAAATTATGCAAATGATTTTGGAATGCTACCATCATCACTCTTTGGAAGGTAGCATGGGCATTATAGAGCACAAACAACCTCACTTTGTACATAAAGGTTCTCTGTTCTATTGCGAAATTTGTTTTGGATTGATCTTCTTCTACAATTTAGACTTGGTTGTATCCATTAAATCCGTCCAAGAGGGAATAGACTTCATGTACAACCACTATGTCTAATAGTTGGTTTGTAAAAGGGATAGGGAAATTATTTTTCTTAGTCTTGGAATTTAGTTTTCAGAAGTCCACACATATTTGTAGCTTTCCATTCTTCTTGGATCCTACCATGAGATGGGAAAACCCATTAACTATTGGCTACTAGATAGATAAATTTAGCTTCAAGGAGCTTCATAAATTTAGCTTTCACGAGGGCTGAGAAATTGGGATTCATGTGCCTCTATCTTTACCTCACAAGCTTGGCATGGGCTCTAGGTCAATGTGATACTAACATACCATAGGATCAATCCTCATTAGATCTTTATACGACTATGCAAACACATCCAAGTTCTCACGTAGGATCGATAGCTCTTCTTTTGAAAGACTGGTACCCACCTTCAAGTGACGTTCCATACCATTAGCATCTATGAAAGTTAATTGATTTTCACCTTCCACTTTGCAGATGAAAGTCCCACAAATTGCTTTTGGGTATAGATCCGGGTATAGATCCGACTCCTTCAAGGGAGTACTTTTGATGCTCCACTGGAACTGACTTCCTCTATCAATGAGGACTGAGCTTGCTCCTTGGGATGCTAAAAGGGTATCATGGATGTTTTGAATTTGTTTTGGGAATTAGTTACCTCTTGGTTTGAGAACTATTCTTCTGAGGATGCCTCCAAGAATGCCACACAATAGGAACCATCTGAGTTCTACTTGGGCTGTAGGACTAGTGGTTGTTGGCAAGGTGCATCATCATCATACTCTCTTGAAAAGGGTAGATTCGGGAAACAAACACCACTACTGAAGGAAATCTTGTTTTGCTTAATCCATTTCTTATGGATATTTTACATATGTTGTGATTCATTTACTAATCCAAAGGGTACCAGTGTCATTTTGTCTAATAGTGTGGGGTCTTCAACTTTTGTAGCCTCTCGTACTTTGCACTCATTTGTATCCTCTTCGTGCAAGATGGATCCTTCTGATTCGCTTCCATAATCTTCTTCTGTATTATCATGATCGTCCTCTTCAGACTCTATCTTTGCCTCTATTGGGCCTTTGTAAGAGAAGAATAGATTCTATGTGTCATCTTCTATCTTTGCTTCTGTGTGTGTCTTTGCTCCTGTATCTGTCTTTATCTCTACTACGGCCATGTAACAGGGAGAGTAGTACATCCATGCCTCTATCTTACTGTTAGAGGTGACTTTTGAAGTCATTCCAAGTTCAAGAAACATAAGGTATTCGCCCATTGACAAGGACTTTGCTTCTTTCGGGAGTTGGCTTACAATGCCCATTGTTAGGGACTATACCTCTATTTTCTTGAGAAATATCTATTTGACAGCCTCTTTGTCTTCTAATGTGCCATCCATTGCTTTGTTGGAATATTCTATTAAGACTTCAATGGAAGTGGATCCGTTATCTTTTTGCAAGCCATACAACTTGACTACCACCTTATTGGGCCCTTTGCCTAGGGTTAGGGTTCCTTTGAACCAATTCATCCATGCCTTGCTTCAAAAAGCCATGATCTTCCCAAAAATAGAGGATATGAAGTCCCATAGGAATTTTTTTTTACCACCAGATAGGTCAGCCAATAATCTCATCCCTATGAGAGTTGTCTTAACATATGGGAGAATTCTTAAAGGCTTAATCCTACTTTGGTCTACCAATCTGATAAACTACTGTGTAGGCTATATACCTTGCAAGCCTAGATCCTTCATTGTCACATCCGTCATTATGTTTAGTGATGAGCCTCTATTAATCAATGCATCAACTATAAAGCATCCTTCAATCCACACACTGATCTGTGGGGTACCAGGATCCAAGAAGGCGTTAGCCACATTTACTTCTTTCACTGGTTCTAGGGCCTTATTGGACTTAGGGACAATGGTAGGAGTAATCCTTAGGCCTCATCTTCTTGTGAATATGCTTTTGAATTTCTTTTGTAGCTGGGAGACAACATCATTAACTGTCAGAATGTTAGATTTGGTTTGAAGGTGTTTAGGTCTTTGACCAAGTCATACTCTCTTATAAGATCCATAGGCTTCTCCAATTGGCTAGGAAATGGGGCAATGCCTACTTTTATCTTTCCTTTTTCCTCTAACAGTGGGAAACATCTTCCCTTCTTCTACCACTGGTAAAAGTTATGTATTCTCTATCTCTTGGACCTCTGGTCTTGTCTTTGTATCCTTCTATATTGTGCTATTGGACAGCTCCGTACTATGCCATTCTATTCTGTATTGTTCTTCCTCCTTGGGAAGATTGAACTTCACTGTTTTGGTAGAGGGAACATTCTTTTTTGGAACTGTGGATTCTCTTTTCTTGGCACACGTTATTGTGAGAGGTAGGTTCTTAGTTCTTTTGTTGGGTATCAGTGGTAGCTTTCACAGGAGCCGGACTGGTGCTGTCTTTTGCAATGTGGCCTTCTCCTTTGTATTGATTGCATAAGGGTTTTTATCTCATGGACCTTCTAATGTTTGGACAGTTTGGTGAGATATGTCCCTTTTCTCCATATCTGTAACACTCCACCTCTAATCTTTGGCCACCGCCAGACTGTTGTCCTTTGTAATCGTGAGAGAAAAACGTCCTTAGGCTAAAATTAGGACCGAAATCTCTAGGCTTTGGAACGATATCCTAGGTAGTCATCTTGGATTCCAACAAGTTGAATCTTGCTTCTTCATCTTTCTTTCTTCTTTTATGCATCCTTCAAAGAGCAAATATCATTTGTATGGTTCTTCCTCAAGCAATATGAATAGAAGGCTCCATGGATAGTTGGTTTTTGGAAACATTTAGTGGATAAATGTCCTACTTGATGGCACTTTCCACACCATATATTAGATCGCATCACATCTCTTCCATCCCCTGTAGACAGTATTCACCTTTAGTGTCTAGAACTGTTCTATAATCACATCCATTAACTCCTTCTGATGCTTGCAATTGAATTGGGAAAATAGTCCTTCAAATTTTCTCCTCCCGGAGTACTTGCAATGGGATTTTGGAAAGTTTTCGTAATCATTGCATAGACTGGTTGGGTTGATCCAGAGAGGGTCCTTTGTTCTTATATTGATTTAGAGCTTCTGTTGAAAGTGGTAGTTGTTGGTTTCAGTTGGAAGGGTTCCATTGTTGTTGAGTCACCACATTTGAGAACTGTTTGAGGCTATTATTGTTGTGGTTGAACCATCATTTGAGGTATTATTGTCTATGGCCACCACTATGGATTCGGTGCATTGTACTACAACACTGGTTGCATCTTAGGATAGGGGTAGGGAACAGAACCTAGGACTGCATTTGGTGGGTATACCATTCTTGGCATGGGAAGAGATAAGATATCTCTTCATAAGATCATCAACAGCCTTGCTTCAACTTCATCATACAATCTTGCACCTTCCAGTGCAACTTGCAAGTTGACTAGTCTTCTCAATTTCACAAACTTACAAACTTCTAGTTGTAGGCCTCTAAGGAAGACTCTCTTCTGGATGCCTTCATCCAAGTGATGGTTGGTCTATCTATTTACTATGGATTCCATTCTAGAGACATATGCTTGTACCGATTCACCAACAAAATGACTTAAGTTCATGAACTCCTCTCACATCCAGTCTTCAAAACCTTCACGCCTGAATTGAGTGAGAAAAGCCAACTTCAGGTCGTCCCATCATGTGCCCAAAGTTCCTACTGCTTGTCTCTCATACCACTAAAATGCCACACCTTGATTAGGGTCTTCATTGTACTCTCCCTTAAAGATGGGAAATGAGACTACATTTGCTGGCCTACCATCAATATTTCAAGGATGAATCTAACTAGGAAGGGGACCTTGAGTTACCATGGGAACTTTTGTGAAGAGTGCCGCAAGGGCATCAAAGGAGGCTTCTGCTTGCTAGCTTGTTCTTGGCTTTGATTTTTTTCTTCTCTCTTCTCACGTACCTCTAGACTCCTAGTTATTGCCTCTTGATCATGTTGTCTTGCCGCTACGCAGACACTATGTAAAAAACTCTAGAGTGCATCATTCGGCTTTCTTGTTGATCTAGAGAGTCAATGCCATATTAGTCATTAGTGTCAATGTTCGTAGTGTGGATGGTTCAAAAATACTAGATTTTTGGACAATTTTAGTCTATTTTTTATATTTTCGATATTATTTCTTGTAAATATCCAAAAGCTATAGACAACTTCTAGAACACGATGGCATGTAAAAAAAAGCAAGTGGCTTTTAGCCATTTTTGGGGGATTTTATGCAAAAAAGAAAGATTAGCGAAATAAATTGTAGTTTACAAGCAGCAAATAGCACTCAGAACTGGGAGAAGGAGTGATCTAGGAGAATTCTGATCAAGTGTCTTGGAATTTTACCCCCCTTTTGGAGCCAATGAAAGCATCAGATGGGCAATCTAAGAAATAGAGAGGAAGCTATTGTATTATGCATGTTTTTAGTCTACAAGAGATTTATCTTCTCAAGATGTAGAAATAAATTGATAGGCTTCACCTTTATGAGTATTCTTCTACATCTTCTATTTCTTTAAACCCTTTCTCTTCCATCTACTCCTCTCCTTGAATCTCCCTTCACCCTACTGTCTCTTACTCCCGTGGTAGACTTTCGACCCCAAACGCTTCGACAATGTGGTAAACTCGACATGAAAGTTAGTAGCATGTGTGTAAAGATGGGTTTTCTATAGGTTCAAGTGGTGATGATGCTTTAACACATGATTTCTTTGTTGCAGTGACAATAACAACAATTGTTGTTACAATAGCAGATGTAAACTCAATAGGAAGCAGAAAGAATTGATTCCTTAACTATGAATGCATTGCAGGTAGTGGGACAGGAATTGAAGCAGTTTAAGGGTCAAAATATTTAGGCCTTCATCCAATTCTATGAAGAAAAGATGTTTCATGGGGTACTACAATAGGCATAGAGTCAGTATTTCTCATGTTTGTCCATGCATCCATTGCATGATCAGATTGATGGGTTACATAGAAGAGATGCTGATTGGGTAGCTTTTAAGAAAGATTTGAGAGAAGAGTTTTTCTTGGAAGATGTAGGATTGGTAACTAAAAATACATGTACAGATTGGATTGAAAATCCCAATAAAGGGTTGGCTGCTACAGCTTTGCTCCATGAATTTGAAAGTTAGTATGCGTAGTTGGATGCCGATGAGTAGCAATCATTAGACAGTCAGAAAATTGATTTGTTTCTAAATGCTGATGATCCTGTCTTGCAGGTTAAGCTGACTAATCATTTAGAAGATGCCTCTTCTGAAACGAGACCAAAATTAGATTGGGCTAATGTAACTTAGGCAGTGCATATGTTGGTAAAGAGATAACAGATGAAATTAAGATGGGGTACAAACACCACACTTTCCAGTGCTTAGAAGGGGACTGAAATTGTAGCCAAGGTGCTTGTGGCTATGGTAGGACAACCAACTATACCTATTGGTCTGGCTCTTAAAGGTGATATTGTGGATGAATTAATCAAAGGCATGCGTGATTTGAGGCCAAATTTGACAGAAATCTATGCAAATGTCAAAAAGTTGGATGTTAAGGTAGAAAAGAAGGCTCGGGCAACAGCCCAAAGACCATACAAAGAAGGATATAAGAGGAAATGCATTTGGTGTGATAGTTTACAGTATGAAAAGCGAGACTGTACAGCTTATTGTGAAGGCAAAGCAAAAAGGTTAGTCTTTTGGAAAGATGGCAAAATACATGCAACAAAAACTTGACTTCGAATAGAGCTAGATTTTGGAAATGGTGGCATGCAGAAGAGGTTGGAAGATATGGCTGCAAGGACAATATTTGTTGCCATAGATGCAGTCACATATGGGTTGAGAATTGAAAGGACTGATGAAGCTTGTAAAGGAGGCATGGCTGAAGCAAAATCTTGTGTTTGCATGCAAGCATTAGATTGCATGGAAAAGGGCAAAACAACAAAGTATGAATTGGCTTATGCAAGTCAGAGTATACGAGGGAGAACAGGATGGAGTGAACCAGTGGATTAATTTTCAGCCTATACTTATTTGGTTGAGGTTCATAATCTAGAAGCCCTTGTGGAAGAAAAGAGAAGAAGAGATGAGGACACAACTAGTCCTTCCTCTTCACGCCCATCTAAGCACATAACATGAAGTAAAATGGAGTAGCAGAAAGAGACTGAAAAAGCCATACCTAAGCATATTATGGAGGATGCATCTCAAGAGAAGAAAAAAGGAGGGGAAAAAAGGGGAAAGAAACCCGGTTACACGTTACAATTAGATCTTGAAAGGTCTTGGAAGATCACATACCTGGCAGTAGAGTGGAATTCACACTTGGCAAAGTTTTCGAAATAATGAAGCATGAATTTCACGATGCAATCATTGATATGCTAAAACGAAAAAGACAGTTTGATGGTGAAGTTTTGCAATCATTGATACAGGTTGACAAAGACATAGAGAAACAACTTTAGAGGGAATATGATGATGCATGTAATGATGCTTTAGAGCAGGCTAATGTTGAAAATGGATTAAATGGGAGTGTAGATAGCAAGCTTGTGGCTGAGATTGGTCTTATGGGCAGCAATGAAAGCATAGAGAGAAGGCTATGTATAATGGGGATGTCCATCATTAAGTACATGAAGAAGAAGATGCTCATTTTATTCCAAGCAGTCATTATTCACAACGCATTGGGCTTGTGCTACAACTGAGACAATTGTTAAAGTGGTAGAAAGAGAGATTCCTAACATAGCTCTCTTGGATCATGATTTCAAAATCAATGTTATGGCACACAGCTTGTATGAGAATGGAGGTTGAACGATTGATGTAGATCTGGGATGGCGCACGTGGGCAACAAACAATTCATCAGGGGATCTTTATGCTACTTGTCTAAATGTACCCATGAATGTTGGAGATGTTAGAGATGAATATCACTTTTTTGTGTAAGATTCATGTAGTTATTGAGTGATTTTGGGGCAGCCCTATATTTTGAAATCAAGGCTAGAAACAAAAGCCTTGGATGTTGGTTCTTCATATGCTCGAGTTCGGAGTAAAGACGATACAAAGGCGGTACAATTTCTCATTGTTTGTGTTAATCATCCCCACATTTGGGATAGGCTGTGGGATAATCCTATGCCATCTAATTCTTGAGAGTTTAAGGGTTTTTAGACAGCATTACTGTAAGTGGAGGCTATGACAATGCCTCTAGGAAGATAATTATGCCTCCAAGAAAGGCAAAGACTGTGTTTGTGTTTGGATTGCAGGAATGGTCAGCATGTAGTCTTGAAAGTTTTAAGAAAATTTCATCCATGTGCAAGGCTGAAAAAAAATATGTTGGATAGGTTGAAAAAGAGTTGAAAACATATGGTTTGATGGCTACAAATGAAGGTATTTCAGGGTTGGTTGATATTGATACAGTGGCTGAAATTTTTGCAGCAATTAATACTGAAAACATGGCAGAAAAAGAGGTTATTTATGTTGACACTGTAGAGATGTATGAATTCATTCAAGAATTTGTTGAGCACGAATGTTATGGGATGCAAAATATGGTTGAAGCAAGGGTGGATATAAAGTACAAAACAGTTGCAAAGAAGGTTAAAGCCTGTGGCTTTGCCTTTACCGCCTGAAAGTGATGGGTTGGCTGAAAAAGTGACTCAACAACCTAGTTTATGGGATCCACATGGAGTAGGACATAAATTTATAGCTGAAACTTTACAAGAGCTGAAAAAGGGTGATACAAGCTTCCTTTTGCCTAGAAAAAGAGCTTGTTTCTTGCAGATGTTTGCAAGGCATGGAAAAGCCTTTGCATTTTAGCTAGATGAAATTGGATGTGTTGATTGCACCTATGGTGACATTTACAATACCTCATGTGCCATGGAATTGAAAGCCTATTCCACTGCCTTGGGTATATTTTCCTAAGTTGCTCGATCTTTTGAACAAGAAGATCAGAATGTGGATTTTGGAGTCTTCTTTAGCTCCATATTCAAGTATGTGGTTTACTGTTCCAAAGAAGAATGGTGCTTTGAGGTTTATACACGATTTACAACTAGTTAATGAAGTCACCATAAGGAATGTTGGATCAAGCTTGATAGTGGATGAATTTGCAAAAGCATTTGCAAAAGCATTTGCAAGCAAGACAATTTACTTTATGGGAGATTTATATTTAGGATATGATCAGTTCTAGCTTGCATTAGAAAGTCAGGATATCACTACTATGAAGACACCACTTGGATTGGTTAGGATGTGTACACTTCCACAGGGAGCAACCAATTCAGTGATTCATATGATGAATGCTATGCATAAAGTTTTGAGGGAGTATATTTCTCAGTTGACCTTACCCTTTCTTGATGATGTGCCAATCAAAGGACATGATATGTATGGAAGAATATGAGAAGAATGAAGAGTTGAATGAGCATGGATGTAGAAGATTTGTGGCTAATCATATTGTTGATTGTGACAGGATTTTGAGCCGTCTCTTGAAGAAGTGCATTTGACTTTGTCAAGAGAAAAGTTGGTTTTTGGAGTGGAGGAAGTATTAGTTGTTGGGTACATGTGTGGACCATATGGAAGAAAGCCCTCACCAGTAAAGATTGCTGCCATAAGAAAGATGTGGGAGACATGTTCAAATGTATCTAAGGTAAGAAGATTTTTGGGTGCATGTGTCTTTTACTTGATCTGGATTTCTCATTTTGCTCATGTGGTTGAAAAGAAGAGATGGGTAGTAGAGAGAAAGCATCATCGATGTTATGCTTCAATGATGAGAACACAATTTTTGGAAGAGTTGTATGAGGATGATTAGCTGAAAATAGACCAATATCTTAGCCTCATGACAAAGAAGGCTGAGTGGTCTGAGCTAAATTCAAAAGGATTAAAAGAAAATCTTATGGGTTTTTTTAAAAGACGGATATTTATGGAAGCATGCAAAGAAAAAGAGAGGAGCTCCAGTACGTGTATTAGAAGATATGGCTTCTCAACAATAAGTGATGCAGGAGTTTCATAAAAGTTTATGGGTTGGACATAGAGGAGTTTGGGGCACATTTGCCAAAATCAAAGAGAAGTATTGGTGGCAGAATATATATAAAGATGTGGAGCATTATGTGGAATCATGTAGTGACTATCAAATATATTCCATGGTAAAGCATAGAGATGGGTTGCAATTGACCTATCCATTGTCTATGCATTACAAATGGGTAGTTGATTTGGTTATCATGCCTATAGGTTTATGGAATATGAGATATCTTGTGCTTGCATGAGAAGACTTGACAAATCGAGCTCTTAGTACAAAGACTACTCAAGTAGTTTGCAAGTTCTTATTGGAAGAAGTCTTTTGCAGGTATGGGTGTGTTGGTAAAGTGGTTGCAGATAGAGGAGAATTGGATGCAAATGAGGCTCGTAACTTCTTTTCACGATTGGGTATCAAGATGGATTTAACTTGAGCCTACAATCCTGAAGCAAATGGCAAAAGTGAAAGAGTTCATCAACCTATCATTAAGGCATTAGCAAAGTCATGCAAGGGCAGGATGAAAGAGTAGCCAAGAATGTTACCCTTTTCCTTATGGCTTGATACAACCACTCATCGTGCAATTATAGGGTATATGCCTACTGAATTAATATATGGAAAACAACCAATCATGCCTATTGAGGAGACTATTGCTACTTGGAGTGTTCTACCATGGGAAGAGGGGTTGAATAGAGAAGAGTTGTTGGTCCTACGCATTAGATAGTTAGAAAGAAGTCTTGAAGACATTGTGATAGCCATGAAAAAGCTAAAGATTGCAAGGATCAAGAACAAGAAGAGGTTTGAAAAATGACACAGACTTTGACCACGAGCTATACACGAAGGGGACTGATTGTTGGTTTATGACAACATCTTGGAAAATCATCATAGTGCCAGTCAAAAGATGTCAAAGCAATGGTTTGGTCCATATGTGGTAAGGCTTATTTTTTACAATGTTACCTATGCATTAAATGAGATGGTGGGATAGCTCTAAGGATTCCAATAGTGGCTGAAAAACATATCAAGCTCTTTAAATGTAGGGATACTTCAACATATTAGTTGAAGGAGTTGGATACTGAGCATGAACATGAGAATATGGAAGAAGAAGAGGTAGAAGATGAGACATTGACATGGTAGAGGATACTGTCACCCTTGCTAAAAGTCGTGATTATCCTCACACCTGGTAGTGCTAGGTGTATCCTCTGTGCTACATAGTGGGCTTCACACTTTGTTGCCTTTTTGAAGGGCCTTCCTAGGAGGATTTCCCTTTCACAATTCTCACTATTTGGAGGAACATAGAACATGACTGGAAAGCTTTTTGTTTCGATAGTTACAAGGATTCTGCACTTCCCTAGAAGTGCTTGTGGGTGTTCCTCGTAAGGATTAAGAGTTGCATCAGTGGGTTTGAGCTCTGGTTGACCTAGTAGAGTCCATGCTTCGTAAGTCAGGATATTGAAATCTACTCCTTCATCAATGAGAGCATCAACACTATGCTCTCTTTTTGCAGTGAGTTTGACCCTAAGATAAGCAGGTGGCACTATGTCTTCATCATCCGGGTCTTGGTTTACAGCTTCAAGCCTTCTGATGCATGCCTTTGAGTCCCTAGCTGCATAGTCAGACATGGATTCTCTACCAAGATCTTGGGTTGTCTGTGCAGCGCTGCTCAGGGTACATCTATCATCAGGACTGTCATGTCTAGTCATCCTCGCATTGGTAGTGTGTTGATGTTGGATTCTGCTTTGACTAGATGCAGTTTGAACACAATGTACATGTGTCCTTGTAGTGTGGCCTTTTTGCCCTTGATGGCTAGATTGGCCCGTTGAGGTTCTAGGGTCTCTGTTTGCCTCTATTCGGGTGCGGGCTTCTGGTTGCTCCCTTTCAAGTGAGAATCCATGCTCGTGTAGAGCCATTACTGCCCGAGGGTCTTAGTTGGAGGGCATGTCATGGTGCGCGTTTTCTCTCCAACCTACTTGGGGAAGGTGCAGAGGGGGCAGAGCCCCCTCTGCAGGGGTCTAGGGGGCAATCCCCTCCCCGACCTGCAGGGCCGTTACGGTAGACACCATGCGCGGTTTGGAGGACTGTTCAGCCAAATCTTGAACCACTTGCTTGAAGTTTTGGCCCAGTGGTGGATCTATGATGCGCTTTTCGCTCTATGTAGCCTGTGGGGTCAATTTCGGGGTTCAGAGGTTTTCTAATTCGTGCCTTGTTCGTTTTTGGGTCCAATCAGGCTTTTCCACTCAGCGGTTTGCGTCTAAGTCCCTGGTCTCGCAACTGCCTACTTCTAGCTACTAAGCGGCTGCGCCCTACGATTTTGCCTATTCCACGTGCCAGAATCAAGTTCTGAGCATCCTAAGGGCTTTCGACAGTTCGCGCTGCTGAGTTTTAGCCAGGTCAGGTCAAGTTTTCTGAGAATTTGGTGAAATTGTACATTCGGTCCAACTGGTCTGAATTGCAGGGTCCGAGTGCCCGATTCGACACGTCCGAGGGCCGAGTGGGAAGGGCCGTATGTAACTATCTGAATACACAATTCGGCCGGTCCACCGAACCTGGGTGTCCGAGGGCCGAGTAAGCCGAGGCTGGGTCCGCGACGGGCCGAATGGGGTTGGGTCCGGCGGGCCGAATGGGCCGAGGCTGAGTTCTCAGGTAGTCCGAGTACTCGACTCGGACGGGCCGAGTGTGGGCGTCCAAGTGATAGTGGTCGAGTGGGTTGAGTCGAGTGATCCGAGGGCCAATTCTGGGCCTTGGACCAGAGTAGCCGTCACTCGGACATGCCGGGCACCGCGCGTCTTTTCACCGAACCTCATGAAATTCGCCATGCCGGGTGCTGGAGGCCTTCCCCCTTGTCGAGCAGCTCCAGATCCATCCTACTCATGTAGGGGAAGGTGTAGAATTACCTGGGCTGGCCAAATATCTCTCTGATGCCAAGATCGAAGTGGATCCCCTCACCAAGCTTTCATCTTCTCTCATGCTCTCCTGAAACCCTGCAGTGCACAATGTGGCCTTTCTTGCCACTTTTGGCCCTTATACCCCTTCGCGGGTATGGTATTGATGCCCCCAATAGCTCACTTGCCGATCTTAGGCATCACAAGCGAGTTTTTTACCACTTTTGCACGATTCTTGCCCTATTTTTGCCGTGCAATGCATGCAAATCACAAAGTAAATACCTACACTACTCCATCTCACAACATCAATCTCAAAAAGCAACAATCCTATTTCCCAAGGAGATCGAATACCATCTTCAACCCCCTCACTTCCTACCTATCTCAAGCACCGGTTTGGGGGAAAACCCTTAGTTTAATGCTCGATTTGAAGCGCACAAGCGCTCAAGGCTTGAATCCGTTTGTCCCGGCAACGGAACCAAAATGTGGTGGGAGTTCACGCTCAACCGCCAAGACCCACGGACCGCTTATTGCTTCAAGTGTTTCAAGTCGAATGCTAATGGCTACCTCTCACATAGCCTACGCACTCTCATGCCTACCGGGTGTAGTGAGCTTACCTTCATGCCGATCGAGTTGCCTCCTCTCCCGCACACTTTGGGAGCTCCACGATCCAAGTGCAAGCTTCAAGCAAGCTCGATTCTCCCGCTCCAAGCTCCAAGCTCCATCGCCGCGAGCAAGATAAGAGAAGAGAAGAGAAGAGAAGAAGAGAGGAGAAGATGGAGAGCTTCTCCACCCCACGGTCCCTCACCCTCACACACTCACTCCCTCACTGTTAGAAGTCAAGCTCAGTAGGTACGTCTTTATGTGTGACCGACATCTGTGACAGCTAGGTGTGTGCTGTCTCCATGTGACTACATTGAGTAAGTCGGGTTTGTGTTAGTAGGTGACATGACTAGAGTTAGTCAATCTAGTCAACACTAAGACTAGGTTACTTTACATTGTATTGTGTGCTTCTTAGTTAGTGTGAAATAATGAAGAAAGCTATGGGAACCTGAAGGTTCATGGAGATTGAGTTTCCTTGTCTCTCTCTCTCTCTCATCTTTGAACACTCACACTCTCACACTCCCTCTCTCAAGCACAAGCTCAAGAAAGCAAGAAGAAGAAGAAGAGGAGAGCTTCTTTTGGCCACATACAAGAATGAGATTCTCATTCACTTTTCAAATTTATATACAAAACCCTAAATCCCTTTTGGGCGGTCATCCCCTTTTCCCCTTTTTTACATGGCCGGCCGTATCCTAGGCCCTTTTTTCCATTGCCCTTCTATCTTCCTAGCTTCCTTCCTACCGCCCATCTATATTTACAAATTGCACGGGTGAGAGCCCAGTTCTCCTTGAATTAAACCACGGTACGCTTGCGCTCTTTTACACAAGTTTTGTCTTGTGCTTTTCCCGATGCGCCTTTGCTTTCCATTTCTCTTGCCTTGGCCTTTGTCTTTGTCTTTTATTTTAGCTTTCCGGATTTTCCACGGCCTGGCACTCTTTTACAAGATTTCAGGGTACGTATTTTAAAATACACGTTTCCCCTTTTGCAGTTGCCTTGGACTTTTAAGGTTGCCCTTGCGCTTTTGGCCTTTTCTCGTCTTCTTTCTTCAGTCGAGCTACCTTTTTTCCGCCTTTGCCCTGCATCTTTTTTATTTCCTTTTGCTTTCTTCGTGTTGGGGTTAACATCCATGGTCTAATCAATTGGCCAACTACCATTCTCATATAGAGCACATTTCATGACATTTATTTTGGACCCATGATCAAGTAAAGCAATGCATGGGGTCTCATGGTCTACATTGACTAGCCCACCGCGATTCTCAGATAGACTATGTGTCATGATATTTATTTTGGACCCATGATCAAGTAAAGAAATGCATTGCTATTACATCCTATCCATCCTAGATATGGAGCCAAATGTTGGTGCCAGAATTTAAAAAACATCTCCATTGTACTTGTGTAGGAGCTCAGTGACAAATTGAGGCCCTTGACTTATGACCTAGTAAACCCTTCAACTCCTTGCCTCTAGGACTCTAAAAAATGTAGGGAAATATCTCCTTTGGCCTAGGAGGATATGGAAGCATGTTGTTGGCCCATAAATCCATCTTGCGGTCAATAATCAGTGTTTTGTTGAAGTGCTCCTCATTCAAATAATCACAAAGAGAGATGGAGATTAAACTTCATCCAACTGAAGGAGATAAATTTGATTCAACTGACAACTCCTCTTACTGAAAAAGTTTGTTCACCTCTATTCGATCACAATTTCATGAATAAACTAAGAATTTAGATGATAGCAAGGAGTCAAGAAGGAAATATTCGCACCCATCTATATTAGAGTGAGAATGAGCCTTGATCATTTTGTAAGGGGCAAGATTGACCATAGCATGCACTCCAAGTAGCTTAAGATTAGGATGGAGGAGAGATGGTAAGAAGAAAGAGCTGATCAATTTCCCATATCTTTAGAGGCACAATGCACTCCAAATGTAGTCCCAACACACCACTCAATTCTAGACGGGGGGAAGAAAGGGAAAGGCTCGTTTCCCTTATAGTTTGGTAAAGAGGGAAGGGGGAAAGGCTACTAAAAAGCCCTTACTAGTGGAACTTTTTAAATGAAATTAGATTTAGGGAGGGGAGGGGTCCTCACAAGGCTCCCCCTTTAATGGTAAATAGCAAGGGATAGGGGAGGGGTCTACATATGCCCCCCCCCCCCCCTAATGTTCTCATAAGTAATGGGTGGGGTGGGAGAGGGGGTGCTTCATATGCCCCTCTTGCCTCCCCTACATGGTAATTTTCTAATTAAACAAGGGGTGGGGGGGAGGGGGACCCACCATCCACCCTACCATAATATATGCACTTGGAGAGGCTTGCAATCCCCTCCCTCTGTGTCCACAAGAAGAGGGATAACAAGAGGTCCCTACACATTTGGAAACTTTTTAACTTAAAATGTATTTTGTGGGTAGAGGGGGCTTCATATATCCTCCCTCCTTGTATGCTCATTTGATTGGGAAAGGGGGGAGGGGCTTGGGTGCCCTTAACTCACATTTACAAGTAGTAGGGTGGGGAGACCCACCCCCACAATTGGATTTTGAAAAAAAAGTATTTTGAGGGGGCTCTTGCATGCCTCCTGCCCCCCTTTTATACTAATTTTATTGAGGAGGGAATGGCGAACATCCCACTTGACCTTAGTAGGCAGAACTAGGGGGTTGGCTATACAGACAATCTAAGAGGGGGGAGGGGAGGCTTGAATGTTTTCCGTCTGCATCTATTAGCAATGGAATTGGGGAAGGTCCTCCCACAATCGAAAAATTTCTTGTAAAAATTAAACATTAGTTTGCGAGATTTGGGGGGGGGGGGGGGGGGGGGGGGGGGGGGGAGTACAAGGATTGGATTGGGGAAAGATTCCCCCACAATTGAATTTTTTCTTAATGCTTCCTTCCCAACCCCTATGTACTCATTTTACTACGAGGAGGAAAGACTCTCTCCTTCCCACCATAGCTTAATAGGTGTGGCCGAGGGTATTAAGGGAGTTTTGAGATCTCAATGCCTTTTTGGATAGAGAGAGAGTGCTCTAGATCAATGGGAGAGCAAAACCTCTATTAACGAAACTTCTATTAAAAAAACTATTTTATAAGAAAATATGAATATAATAATATGGCTAAATTTTATTATGAATATCTATTTTAATATCTTGTAATTGTGATCATTTTATATTAATTATATAGGGTCTTGGTCACTTTACATTATATATATTGGGGATTGTATGATAATAAACATTGAATCTAAATTCAAATTACCAATACAAGTTTGGATATTGTGGCTAATTTCTATTTGCTTTCTTCATGATTTACATACAAAGATCCTATAAGACAATATAGAAAATCCATTTCTTTTTGTGAGGACTTTTCTTAAAAGGAGAAATATCCTTTCTAGGAGTCATTTTCCTTTTTTCTACACTTGCCATATTCCACACTCTTTGTGTGGTCTTATTATCTCCTTGGTCTTCTTATGCACAATTGTCAATTATGTACTCAAAAGCTTTGCTTGTACATACCAAACATACTTGCTATTGCAATAATCCTTGGAAAACTATCACACATTTGAAATAAAAGACTATTAGTTTACTATTATTTTGCAATGGACTATCTTTTGAATGAAATTCTATCTTAGAGTTAAGCATCTTTCACATTACCTTCATAAGTTTGTCAATGTTAAGATAAAGAAACTTAACAAATCTTCTAATATTTGGAATTACACTCCAACCATAAGTGTCAAGAATTGCATGGTGGGGGAACTTGCTTGAGTTCTTGTGCCAAACACACACTGTATACACAAGAGGAAGCTCACTCAAGAACACAAGAAGAGAGTTAGAGGCCAAAACGTTTTTTTGTTGATTCATTTTTCTTCTTTCACTCACAATATAATGTACACAAAGTATGGATAAGATAAAACATAAAGGAAAGTGGCCTACTAAGTCAAACGGTGCATAATAAACTACACTAATTGACTGATGCTATATCTTTGTTAGCTGTAGGTAGGTGTAACAAACTAAATATAATAAGTGATAAGTCAGTGGCCATGTGAGTATCATAATGACCACCAACGTGCTAAGTGTAGATGTGCAGACCCATTTAGCCAGGCGGTCCATCATCAATGTCTGCATGTGTTGAGCTTGCCATCTCAACAATAAGAATGGCTATCATCTTCATGAGGACTCTACAGCCAACAATAAATCAAATTTATGCAACTTTGTTATGGTATTTTATGGAATCAAGTAACTTGATATATTCTAAATCAAAATCTTACCACAACTTGTCTGTACTCCATTTATGCAAGTAGATTGGAAGGCATTGGAGGTATTTTCTATGGCACTTCAAGCAATATTTTGTACAGATTAAAAAAAACTTAGAGCATTTATAATACATACATTTTAAATGATTAAGAAGACATTAGATTATTTAACTTACATCTTAGTATTTCCATTGCTTTCTTTCAAAGGATTGAGGAAAAAACATTGCTTGTCAATGTAGTCTATTGTAATCAAGCTCCAATGAAAAGAAAAAACAATCATATGCCAATAATTTAGTAAAATAAAATCTCTTGAAATTAGGAAAAACAAAAAACAAATTACTTTTCATGCTATGGAATCAAAATAAGCTCTAAAGAGTCGAAGGGAATTCGATTGAGCCAATGTTCAAATCCACCTATATCGAGCTCATTTCTCCTCATGTAATGGGAGATTCAAAGACCAAGCTCCTCAAATTTTTGTTGTATATTGAAAGGGAGTTCATGCATTATACACTTAGAAAAAACATTAAGATAGTGAACATATAGATAAAAAAACATTGTTGCTAGAAAAATATCATTCTTAAGAATAAACAAATTTGGGTATATTTTACCTCAATCCAACAAGAAAAATAGAATCATTTACTTCTCTCCTTTTATCCTTGAGGATCAAAATAAACTCTGAGTCCAAAGCAACAATATTGGCTCTCTTGTCTATGTTACCACATAAAAAGCAATTCACATTGAAGCTTTCTGGATGAACCCTTTCAAACATGTGAGAGAGCTCATTTTCCAATGCTTCTAGTTATTAACTTCTTTTCTTTTGCTTTCTTCCCCTTGCTCCATTTCTCTGTATGTTATTTTGTAGCATTTTTCTCGTTCTCATGAAATCTTGTATCTCTTTCATGTTGAGAGTTAGGCAATTACACCCATTTTTATGCCTATTTGTATGGAGTATCTGGGCAAGGAAAATGCAAGCAACTAGGAAAAGGTGCTTGAATCCCATAGGCATAGTGAGGAAGAGTGCTACCATCACGGAACTATAAAGCTATGTATGTGACTATCATTTTCAATGCAATGCTATTGTACCTTGTCCTTACTCTTGTCTCTTTGTCATCTCAAGATTGTGGTTAGCCTCAACTCTCATGCTTCTTGTCTAATCCATATCCATCATGCTTCTTGTTCATGAGCTTCAACTTCCATGACATAGCCATGCTCTAGATCCATGTTTGTTAACATGGTATCACAACCATGCTAAGCATGGCCCAACTCTGAAAATCCTTCCTTCAACACTCCATAGTCTCAATATAGCTTAGATGAAGCAATTGACTTCATCTCTTCACTCCATGCTTAATGTCTGCCATAGCCAATAACACCCTGTCTACTTGTGTTAGAATATCAAGCTCCCATTACTCTTCAATTAGTCTATCTTTATGTGTGTGATCAACATTAGCTGGATACAGTTGTACACATGTGTGACATTCAATAAGTTAGTGTAGTCAGTGACTTAACCACAGTTAGTCTTAGTTAGTCATACCTATGTGTGTAAGTCTCTTTCAGTTAGTATGATGGAAGAAGAAAAACAATGAGTTAAGGCTCATCTTCTGCTCCACTCTATCTCCCTCCCTCTCTTCCAACATGATATTAGAGCTTGAACGCCTAAAGCCTAAAGGCTTGGTAGTGGCCATTTGACATCAAGACATCAGATTTGAAGAAAACATCATCAAAGGAGACTGTGCATGTAGCCCAATTTTTTTGTAGGAGTTATATCTTGCTAAAAAAATGGTTTTTGGAGAGACAACCCTTAAATTCCTGACCATTTTGACGTGATCTACAACTTTGCAGAAGAAAGTTTTTTCAAATTCCTCACAGATTTTGAGATATATAGCATAGACTTGTGCAGATTGGTTGTTTACTGCAGTAAACAATAGGTGATTCCAGGGCACTGGTAGCTTTCATCCTAACAATGTATATGCCCTTATTATCACGCATTTGAACATGATATTGGATTGTTAAATGCTCAGTTTTGGAGCTTATTTGCAGGCTGGAAACAATGAACTGGTTGCTGTCCTGAATTCGGAAACAATATACCTATAGGGTTGAAGTATCTGTGATGCTTATTTGCTAGTGACAAATGCTTGGATCATATCACTTGAGCGGTAGATGCTTTTTGGGATATCATGAGTACTGAAAGTCCAAAGTTTAGATTGATTTGTTTCTGGTTATACCAAGGTATTGACTGGTTATTATGTGCAGGAAGGATACCTATAATCTTCACTTGACATACATGCAATATATTTTGACCGGTTGGACATGTATCAACTCCTGCATAGAGTGGCAACTAAGTGAGATGTTTTGGGGCTGTTTTGAGGTCTGAATACTCTTGTTTTAATAGAGAAAATACTGCTAGTTATAGCAGTGGGCTGGCTGTATTTGGTACTGCTACTTGCATAGAATACAAACATTAATACTTGTATGGACATAGTTTATTGCTCGGATGGTTTTGCCACTACCATAGAATGTTTTGAACTGATTTGAGCTTGGTTTATGCTCAGTTGAATGCATTTTTTCATTATTGAAATACAGTTCACAGCAAGCAGGTTGTCAGGAAAACTGTCTTGAATTCAAGGAAACTGTCATGAATAGCAAGAAATTGGTCCTGAACTGTAGGAAAAGGAGTCAGATACTTACAGGTTGTATACATCACTGAATACCTAAGCTGCAACTATGGCAAATAATCAAGGCATTGACAATATCACTCAAATTGTGGGAGAAAATCCAGACAACAAAATTTTTGCTTTATGGAAGTTCTGTATGAAGAATTTTTTGGTTGGTAGAGGTTATTGGAACTTATGTACATGTGATGAGGCTGAACCTGAAATGCATATGGAAAGGAATCCAAAAAATGATTAGAAAAGGGCTCATAAGCTATGGATTGAGATAGCATGCAAGGTGTTACATTGGTTTTCCTTATGTATATCAGATGCTATGGTTATACAGATTACCGGATGCAGTTCTCCAAAGGATGCATGGGACATACTCATGAAGAATTATGGAAAGGTAACACATGCAAGAAAGATTCAACTAAAGCAACAGTTCAATAACATGTCTAGGAATGACAGAAGCATTTAGGTCTACACTATAGAGATCAAGAACATAGTTGATATTCAGTGTCTGAGGATGATATGATTGCAGTGACATTGAATGGACTTGGCAAAGAGTATAAAGCATTTGATATGTCTATTTTTGTGAGAGTTGAATCCCTTGATTGGGATGAGATGATTGCTTTGCTGCTGCATGAGGAAGTTAAGCTTGGGTTGAATACAGGTTCTAGTACGTCTCAAAGTAGAGACACCATTCTTTACTCTAGCAAGTGTGGTAGAGGCTGTGGCTCTTTTTGAGGTCAAGGAGATGCTCAAAACACTTTTGGACAACATCGGCAGAATGCCTGGCATGGCACAAATACATAGGGCTAGTGACTTTAGAGGTAGGGGGAGATCACCTTATGGTAGAGGTGGTGGATGTGGTTCATGGCAGTCAAATGATCAGTCAAACAGAGATAATGACTGTCATTATTGCGGTAGATAAGGACACATTTCAAAGGATTGTTACAAGAAGTAGGGAGATATGAAGGCAAAGGGAAAATAACATGGGCACTATGCATCTTCAAGCGGTGCTCATGATGAGTAGGTTGACAGGTTATTTGCCATGCAACATGTGTCTAAGAATGCATCTAGGCAGAACACAGATGAGAGATGGTACATTGATTTAGGGGCTTCAAATCATATAACATCCCATGGAGAATGGTTTGATGAGATGGTTGCACGTTCACATGCCTATGTGTGTACTGGGGATGACACCCAACATGACATTCAGCACACAAGAATTGTTCCGTTTGATGCTTAATGGCAAGAAAAAGAGCCTGCATGATGTACTACATGTACCTACAATAACCAAGAATCTTTTGTCAGTTGGAAAAATGACAGAACAAAATCTGCAAGTGAGATTTAATAGAGATGGATGCTTTGTTGAAGAATATGGTGATGTGTGAATGTACAAAAGCTGAAATCTATGCAGCAGAAGAAGATTGTGCTTGGACTTCCTAAGTTCAAGTATTATGACTTTGGACATGTATGTGATGCATGTCAGTTTGGAAAGCAAGCACAGTTTCCATTTACGAGACATGTATGGAATATCTCATGACCCTTGCAATTGGATCTATCTCATAATGCTTCGTTTGGTGGTGCTCGTTACTATGTATCCTTCATTGATGATTTCAGCGGGTACACTTAGCTTTACATACTAAAACATAAGGATGATGTGTTTGATGCATTCAAGGACTTCAAAAAGTATGTTGAAAATGAGTTGACCTATAAAATTTCATGTCTTAGATCAGATGGAGGTGGAGAATATGTCTCTAATTACTTTGATAGGTACCTTGCTAAATATGGGATCAAAAGATAGTTAACTTGCAGCTATACACCACAGCAAAATGGTGTAGCAGAAAGGAAAAATAGGGTACTGATGGAATCGACAAGAGCTATGCTGAATGATAAGAGTTTTCCAAATGGTTATTGGGCTGAAGCAGTAGTGACTGCCGTCTATTTGTTGAATAGAACCCCTACAGTAGGGATTCATGATGCAACTCCATATGAGAGGTTGTATGGTCATAAGCTTGACATTTCACACTTGAAGGTATTTGACAACATTGCATATGTGCATGTTCCTGATGAAAAGAGGAAGAAATTGGATCCTAAAGCTGCCAAGAGTGTGTTCCTTGGTTAAGCACAAGACCGGAAAGCTTACAAGTGTTATGTATTGTCTACACATGAGACATTGATTAGCAGATATGTTTTTGATGAGCTGGCATCGTGGGATGTTAAACCTATTGCAGTGGCTACTAATGGATCAGCCAGCACTAGTAATGCTGAAAATACACCTACAGTGAGTACATCTATGAGTGGTCCTATAGGTGATGGGTCATCTACAGTAAGTCCTTGGTCAGGATGCTTTTGGAGTCGTACTCCTACGTCCACTGACACAGATATGTCAGTGAGGGGGAGATTGGATAAGGGAAAAGAAAAGATGCTTGAGGATGTGACAGATCCACTTATAGCAGGTTATGAGTCATCTAACAATGACAGTTTGGATAGTGAGTTGGCTATTTTGTCTATTATGATGCCTAGAGCAAGATAGAGTCGTTATATATCGCCTCATGAGAGGCAAGCTCAGAGTGAGCCATAGTTATAGAGATCTCAGAGAGTCAAAAAACCAGTTGGCAGGTTGACATACACTGGTTATTCAGCCTGCCATTATGCATATATGGCTAGTGTGACATGTTACAAAGAACCTACAAAGTTTGATGATGCAGTTACAAATGATAACTGGTGTGTTGCCATGGATGAGGAGTATGCAACCCTGGCTGAAAATGAGACATGGGAATTGGTTGAGTTGCCTGAAGGCAAAGTCCCCATTGGCTGCAAATGGGTGTACAAGGTTAAGTGCAAGTCAGATGGTTCTTTAGAACGCTATAAGGCTAGGCTAGTTGCAAAAGGGTATGTATAACAATATGGCATTGACTATGAGGAGACTTTCGGTCTGGTGATTAAAATGGCAACAATCAAAATTGTCATTGCTTTGGCAACATGCAAAGGCTAGAGATTATGGCAAATGGACGTCAAGAATGCTTTCTTGAATGGTGATTTGGTTGAGGAAGTATATATGGAGCAACCTGAAGGCTATGTTCACTTGGACTTTCCTACACATGTATGCAAGTTGAAAAAGGCTTTATATGGACTAAAATAGGCACCTAGAGCATGGAATGCTCACATCAGTGTCAAGATTGTGGGAGAGAAGGAAGGAGTCTCGCTTGAAGCTTTCTTGCTTGCACAATGGGGGAAGACACACAAGGGTGGAGGCTGAAAACAGTTTTCCTCTTCTTAGTTGTGTAAGCCAAAAAGAACTCTAGTACAAAGAAATAGAAGAACCCTATATATGGGTCTCAAACCAAACTCAACTAACTAAGGTGGCATACTAACTGAGCCACGAACTAGAGTAGATAAGGATAGCTATCATGTAGCTATTATTCATGGGCGGTGTACCAACCGCGTCTGCAACTGACAAGTCGGTGACATAAATATACAACGGTCACCCTGGCGTATCACGAGTGGAGCTCGATATCTCAACACTCCCCCTCGAGCTCAATCCCAATTCCTGCACACCAAGCAGGTCTCTGAACTTGCGCAGCTTCTCTGCGCCCAATGCCTTCGTGAATATGTCAGCTACCTGATCCTCTGTGCTGACATAAACTAGATCAATAAGACCTAGTAAAACCCTCTCTCGCACATAGTGATAATGCACCTCAATGTGCTTTGTTCTAGCATGATAGACTGGGTTATTTGCCAAGTGTATACTACTCATGTTGTCACAATAAATGACAACTGGCCCATCTGTAGACTGATGCATATCATAAAGTAGCTTATGCAACCAAGCTACCTCACATGCAGCCATTGCTGCACCCCTGTACTCAGCCTCTGTGCTCGATAAGGCAACTGTAGGCTGTTTCTTGCTGCTCCAAGTGACTGCAGCACTCCCAAAAGAGAACACATATCCACTGGTAGATCGTCTATCAGAAATACTACCAGCCCAATCAGCATCAGTGTATCCATGCAACTGTATCTGAACCCCAGTCTCATAAAATAGTCCATACTGCAATGTGGACTTCACATACCTGAGTATGTGTCTAGCCGCATCCAAATGCGATTTCCTTGGAGCCTGCATAAACTGACTTACCAATCCAACAGCATAGCTCAAATCTGGCCTGGTAATAGTCATATAAATCAAGCTTCCTACTATGCGTCTGTACATAGTAGGGTCTTCCAGAAGCTCACCTGCATCTGCGCTTAGCTTCACATTCTGCTCCAAAGGAACTGAAATAGGCTTACAGCCTGTCATCCCATATTTGGACAGCATGTCCAATCCATACTGCCTCTGCAGGAGCTGTATCCCACTTGGTGATCTAATCACCTCAATGCCCAAGAAATAACGCAGCTCTCCCAAATCCTTCATCTCAAACTTCTGCTTCAATAGCATTTTCACATGAAGGATATCTTCATCACTGTCACCTGTCATAATCAAATCATCAACATAAATGACAAGTAGCATAATACCTTTCTCTGTTTTTCTCACATAAAGTGAGAAATCTGCCTTGGAAATCTGAAAGCCAATAGTGACAAGATACTGTCCTATCTTGTCAGACCATGCTCTAGGTGCTTGCTTCAAGCCATACAAAGCTTTCTTCAACTTGCAAACAAACTCAGGATGAACAGCATGCACATAACCTGGTGGCTGCTCCATATAGACCTCTTCTTGCAAATCACCATGCAAGAAGGCATTCTTTACATCCATCTGATGTAAAGACCATCCCTTTGATGCAGCCATATCAATGACTGCTCTTACGGTTGCCATCCTTGCAACCGGACTAAATGTTTCTTCATAGTCAATGCCATATGTTTGTGCATACCCCTTGACTACTAATCTTGCCTTGTATCTGTTCACAGAACCATCAGCATTGTGCTTCACCTTATAAACCCACTTACAGCCAATTGCATTCTTACCTTTAGGCAAAGGTACTAACTCCCATGTAGCATTTGCTTCCAAGGCATCCATTTCTTCATCCATGGCTTTCTCCCATTTTTCTTTTCCCATGGCTTGCTCAAAAGATGTGGGTTCTGGTTCCTGTATCACTTTGACCATATATGCATAGTGAATGGCTGTAAATCCATCATATTTCAGCCTATCCACAGGATACCTAGCTCTTGTAGACCTGCGCAAAGTAGGTTCACTCCCAGGTGCTCTCAAAACATCCCTGGTATTCCTTACTCCAGGTGTAACAATAGAAGGAATACCCAACTCATCATCAATGCTCTGTTCTGAGCCACTGGATTCACCATCCACATAAGAGTGACCTGCATTCACATCAAACATGGGCTGATCAACCTTCTCTTTTCCTTTTCGTGATACCTGCATACCACTATCTGCATTGCTTTGAGAAGATTCTCTTGATCTCAATCTGCCTGTCCATGGCGAAGAATGTAAACCACTGCTAGAGGACGCTCCAGGTCCACTAATATTTTGTGACTGCTGCTGTGAATTCTGTGTAGCATTACCATTTTGTGCATCTTCATCATCAATCACATTTACTGGTCTATACCAGCTACTCATCTCATCAAAAACAACATCTCTGCTCACTGTAAACTTACGAGTAGAAGGGTTATAGCATCTATACCCTTTTTGCTGCAGAGAGTAACCAATAAAGATGCACTTCTCAGCTTTTGGATCCAACTTGGATCTCAACTCATCTGGCACATGTACATAGGCAATGCAACCAAAAATTTTCAAATGAGAAATATCTGGTTTCCTACCAGTATACCTCTCCTCTGGAGTCATTCCATGTATTGCTGCAGTGGGAGTCCTGTTCATTATGTAGACTGCTGTAGCAACTGCTTCAGCCCAATAAAAATCTGGCAAGTCTTTTTCATTGAGCATGGCACGAGATACCTCTCCGATATGCCTGTTTTTCCTTTCTGCAATTCCATTTTGTTGTGGGGTATAACTGCATGAATATTGCTGCTTTATGCCATGCTCCTGCAAGAACTTTGCAAACTCATTTGAGAGGTACTCTCCCCCTCCATCTGACCTTAGGCATTTTATCTGCAAGCCTGTTTCTTTTTCAACCATAGCTTTAAGAGTTTTGAAATGCCCAAAAACTTCACTTTTCTTTTTCATAAAATACACCCAAACTTTTCTGCTATAGTCATCAATAAAACTGACAAAATAATGACAGCCTCCAAGAGATGCAGCTTTAGTTGTCCACACATCAGAGTGAATTAATTCCAATGGCTTCTCACTCTCTTGAACATGTCTAGGAAATGGTTTCCTTGCCTGTTTTCCAAACTGACAGGCTTCACATACCTTATGCATTTCTGCAACCTTGAATTTGGGCAATCCTGCAACAATATTTTGGGCCTGCATTGATTTAAGTCGTTGTACATTAACATGACCAATGCGTTTATGCCAGATATCAATATCTGCAACTACACCGGTCCCATGTGCAAACATTGCTGCACTCAATTCAGACATGTCTGCATCCAATGTAAACATTCTGCCCTTCTTCTTTCCTTTTGCTATCAAGCGACCTTTATTTTTCATATCCTCAACAAAGCATCCATGAGGATTAAATCTGACCTGCAAGCCCTGTTCAACCATTTGACCCACTGAAACCAGATTCTTGGTAATATTCGGGACATGAAATACATCGGACAGGTATTTCTTTTTCCCACCCTGCATAGACAAGGGAATTTTTCCAATCTGCACAATAGGATGTGCAGTATCATCACCAGTCTCCACAAATCCTGGTTTTTCCATTTTCCTTGCATCCTCCATCCATTCTGCATGACCTGTCATGTGGTTTGATGCACCTGAGTCAACATACCATACATCATTGCTTTCTTCTGCACTTGTCATAGAATTGTTCATGTGCTGCACCATGAACAAATGCTCATTTCTGTCATCACCCTGTCTACTAGAAGATGCATAATTCCCTTGTTGCAGTTTTCCATTCATGATGTCATTCTGCTTTTTATAGCAGTCTTTAGCCATATGACCCATTTTACCACAATAGTAGCATTCAACATTACTGTTTGCATTTTGGCCTCTTTGCCATCCACCACGACCTCTTTGGCTCCCCCTGCCTCTAGAGTTACCACGTCCTCCTCCATAGGACTGGTTTTCTTGAGTTTGCTGCATATTCTGATTTCTGCCACGGCCTCCAAATCGGCCTCCTCTACCTCTGCCTCTACCTCTTCCAGCATTTGAGTAGAAGACAGCTTCTTTTGAAGTTCCTCCTGAAGAAGATGCACCACCATTTCTCTGTTCCTCAGAAATTAGAAGAGCAATCAACTCCTCAAAATCAGGAAATCTTTCACGAACTGAAATGGATGTCCGAAACTGTGCATAATCCTTTCCTAGACCATTCAAGGTCACGGAAACTAAATCATCATCTTCCACTGGCGACCCAATGGAAGCAAGTGCATCTGCAATCTTCTTCACCTTCATGTGGTAGTCGTTGATGCTCATACTTTCTCTTTGCACATTATGCAACTCTTGCTTGAGCTGCATTTTCCTGGCTTGCGTATTTGTGCTATACATTTTTGACAAAGTATCCCATGCCTCCTTTGGCGTACTTGCATCCTGAATATGCACAATCATAGAGTCTGAAATACTGATAGACAGCCAATACATAACTTTCCTGGCTCTCTCATGCCATGTTTTAAATGCCTGCATTTGTTGTTGATTGGGAACATCAGGAAGAACTGGTTCTTCTTCATTTCCTGCAACAAATTCCCAATATCCTTTTCCCATAAGGAAATTCGTCATTCTAAACTTCCATGCCTGGAAGTTGTTCTTGTCAAGCTTTTCAGTGACAATCTGTGAAAGAGAATCAGACGCCATTACAGAATACTGCAAGAAATTCTGTCACTGCAAAAAACACAGCTTCACCCTCACAAGGGCAAATCTGCAAAACTGGCGAAAGTGGTATTTGACCACACAGTCACTTCCTAGTGACGATTTTGCATAAACAGGAACCAAGGATGATTCTGAAACTCCCAATGTCTCTGCGCACAAGCATACGATGCAATTTCTACAGTAACTTTTCACCGACCTGTAGAACAGTGGTCGCACAGCATAAAACTGAGCCTTTTCTTGAGTGCGTGCAGAAAACTTCCGTCTGCAAAACAGGCCCCGAAATGGCCTCAAATCAAAAAAACAAGGTCGCCATGGGCTAAAGCCCTCTCCCGCAGCATATACTGCCCTCTTGCTTCACCGCGAAGGGCGTCTCAACCTGAGACAATGCACTCCTGCAATTTCCGGCTGTACTACCTGCAGAGATCTGCTCCCAAAACAGGAAATGAAAGCAACACTGCTCCTCTTACCAGAACACCGCGAGCTTGGCTTGCTTTCTTGAGCTCCTTACCACGAACAAGGCTCTGATACCATGTCAAGATTGTGGGAGAGAAGGAAGGAGTCTCGCTTGAAGCTTTCTTGCTTGCACAATGGGGGAAGACACACAAGGGTGGAGGCTGAAAACAGTTTTCCTCTTCTTAGTTGTGTAAGCCAAAAAGAACTCTAGTACAAAGAAATAGAAGAACCCTATATATGGGTCTCAAACCAAACTCAACTAACTAAGGTGGCATACTAACTGAGCCACGAACTAGAGTAGATAAGGATAGCTATCATGTAGCTATTATTCATGGGCGGTGTACCAACCGCGTCTGCAACTGACAAGTCGGTGACATAAATATACAACGGTCACCCTGGCGTATCACGAGTGGAGCTCGATATCTCAACAATCAGCAGTTATTTACAACAACATGGATTTAGATTGGGTGATGCAGATCATAGTCTGTTCACGAAGAAGACATATCATGGATATGTATTTCTAATGGTTTATGGAGATGATCTTATCATCACTGGAGATGATGAAGAGGGTATTGTTGAAATTAAATCATGTTTATAGGCTATATTCAGAGTCAAAGACCTTGGTGAAAAGTATTTTCTTGGGATTGAGGTAGTCTCTACACCTCAAGGTATATGGCTACTACAGAAGCAGTATGCTCATGACATGTTATAGAAGTATGGTATGGCTAAATGCAACCCTATGGAGACACATCTTGATCAAAATGTCAAGCTGTAGATTGATGTTGGGAATGACTTAG
Source organism: Lygodium microphyllum (assembly GCF_053477565.2). Lineage (NCBI taxonomy): Eukaryota > Viridiplantae > Streptophyta > Polypodiopsida > Schizaeales > Lygodiaceae > Lygodium > Lygodium microphyllum. Next base: position 115,687,366 of record NC_141160.1, read on the forward strand.
AGAATGTGACGATGTATTGACATATGGTGGGCAGCTTGATATACTTGACTATTATCCATCCTGACTTATGTTATGTAGTGGGGCTGATTAGTCAGTTCATGCAAAATCCTTGCAAACCACATTTAGATGCAATCAGGAGGATCATGAGATATATGAAGGATACTATAGATTATGGGTTGTTTTATGCATATGGAAAATCTCTTGACTTGACAGGGTTTACTAATGTTGATTGGGTTGGTTGTGCCTATGATGACAAGAGGTCAACTAGTGGTTATGCATTTGGATTGGGCAGTAGTACAATTGTTGAGATATCGAGCTCCACTCGTGATATGCTAGGGTGACCGTTGTGCATTTATGTCACCGACTTGTCAGTTGCGGATGCGGTTGGTACACCGCCCATGAATAATAGCTAGATGACAGCTATCCTTATCTACTCTAGTTTGTGGCTCAGTTAGTATGCCACCTTAGTTAGTTGTGTTTGGTTTGAGACCCATATATAGGGTTCTTCTATTTCTATGTACTTGAGTTCTTTTTTGCTTACACAACTAAGAAGAGGAAAACTGTTTTCAGCCTCCATCTTTGTGTGTATTCCCCCATTGTGCAAGCAAGAAAGCTACAAGTGAGACTCCTTCCTTCTCTCCCACAATCTTGACATGGTATCAGAGCCTTGTTCATGGTAAGGAGCTCAAGAAAGCAAACCAAGTTCACAGTGTTCTGGTAAGAGGACCAGTGTTGCTTTCATTTTTCTGTTTTTGGAGCAAGTCTCTGCATGTAGCACAACCGGAAAGTGCAAGAGTGCATTGTCTCAGATTGAGACACCCTTCGCAGTGTAGCAAGAGGACAGTATATGCTATGGGAGAGGGCTTTAGCCCATGGTTGCTCTGTTTTTTTGATTTGAGGCCATTTCGGGGCTTGTTTTGGAGGCGGAAGTTTTCTGCACGCACTCAGAAAAAGGCCGTGTTTTTTGCTGTGCGACCACTGTTCTACAGATCAGTGAAAAGTTACTGTAGAAATCGCATCGTATGCCTGTGCACAGAGACATTGGGAGTTAAAAATCATCCTTGTTGTCTGTTGATGCAAAATCGTCACTAGGAAGTGACTGTGTGGTCAAATACCACTTTTTGTCAGTTTTGCAGATTTGCCCTTGTGAGGCTGAAGCTGTGTTCTTTGCAGTGACAGAATTTTTTGCAGTGTTCTATAATGGCGTCTGATTCTCTTTCACAGATTGTCATTGAAAAGCTTGACAAGAATAACTTCCAAGCATGGAAGTTTAGAATGATGAATTTCTTTATGGAAAAAGGATATTGGGAATTCGTTGCAGGAAATGAAGAAGAACCAGTTCTTCCTAATGTTCCCAATCAACAGCAAATGCATGCATTTAAAGCATGTCATGAGAGAGCCAGGAAAGTTATGTACTGGCTGTCTATCAGTATTTCAGACTCTATGATTGTGCATATTCAAGATGCAAGTACGCCAAAGGAGGCATGGGATACTTTGTCAAAAATGTATAGCACAAATACGCAAGCCAGGAAAATGCAGCTCAAGCAAGAGTTGCACAATGTGCAAAGAGAAAGTATGAGTATCAATGACTACTACATGAAGGTGAAGAAGATTGCAGATGCATTGCTTCCATTGGGTCGCCAGTGGAAGATGATGATTTAGTTTCTGCGACCTTGAATGGTCTAGGAAAGGATTATGCACAGTTCTGATCATCCATTTTTGTCCGTGAAAGATTTCCTGATTTTGAGGAGTTGATTGCTCTTCTAATTTCTGAGGAGTAGAGAAATGGTGGTGCATCTTCTTCACGAGGAACTTCAAAAGAAGCTGTCTTCTACTCAAATACTAGAAGAGGTAAAGGCAGAGGTAGAGGAGGCCGACTGGAGGCCGTGGTAGAAATCAAAATATACAGCAAACTCAAGAAAACCAGTACTATGGAGGAGAACGTGGTAACTCTAGAGGCAGGGGGAGCCAGAGAGGTCGTGGTGGATGGCAAAGAGGCCAAAATGCAAACAGCAATGTTGAATGCTACTACTGTGGTAAAATGGGTCATATGGCTAAAGACTGTTATAAAAAGCAGAATGACATCATGAATGGAAAATTGCAACAAGGGAATTATGCATCTTCTAGTAGACATGGTGATGACAGAAATGAGCATTTGTTTATGGTGCAGCACATGACCAATTCTGTGACAAGTGTAGAAGAAAGCAACGATGTGTGGTATGTTGACTCAGGTGCATCAAACCACATGACAGGTCATACAGAATGGATGCAGGATGCAAGGAAAATGGAAAAACCAAGATTTGTGGAGACTGGTGATGATACTGCACATCCTATTGTGCAGATTGGAAATATTCCTTTATCTATGTAGGATGGGAAAAAGAAATACATGTCGGATGTATTTCATGTCCCGAATATCACCAAGAACCTGGTTTCTATTGGTCAAATGGTGAGCAGGGCTTGCAGGTCAGATTTAATTCTCATGGATGCTTTGTTGAGGATATAAAAAATAAAGGTTGCTTGATAGCAAAAGGAAAGAAGAAGGATAGAATGTTTACGTTGGATGCAGACATGCCTGATTTGAGTGCAGCAATGTTTGCACATGGAACCGGTGTAGTTGCAGACATTGATATCTAGCATAAACGCATTGGTCATGTTAATGTACAGTGACTTAAATCAATGCAAGCCCAAAATATTGTTGCAGGATTGCCTAAATTCAAGGTTACAGAAATGCATAAGGTATGTGAAGCCTGTCAATTTGGAAAACAGGCAAGGAAACCATTTCTAGACATGTTCAAGAGAGTAAGAAGCCATTGGAATTAATCAACTCTGATGTGTGGACTACTAAAGATGCATCTCTTGGAGGCTGTCATTATTTTGTCACTTTTATTGATGATTATAGCGAAAAAGTTTGGGTGTATTTTATGAAAAAGAAAAGTGAAGTTTTTGGGCATTTCAAAACTCTTAAAGCTATGGTTGAAAAAGAAACATGCTTGCAAATAAAATGCCTAAGGTCAGATGGAGGGGGAGAGTACCTCTCAAATGAGTTTGCAAGGTTCCTGCAGGAGCATGGCATAAAGCAGCAATATTCATGCAGTCATACCCCACAACAAAATGGAATTGCAGAAAGAAAAAACAGGCATATTGGAGAGGTATCTCGTGCCATGCTCAACGAAAAAGACTTGCCAGATTTTTACTGGGCTGAAGGAGTTGCTACAGCAGTCTACATAATGAACAGGACTCCCACTGCAGCAATACATGGGATGACTCCAGAGGAGAGGTATATTGGTAGGAAACCAGATATTTTTCATTTTAAGATTTTTGGTTGCATTTCCTATGTTCATGTGCGAGATGAGTTGAGATCCAAGTTGGATCCAAAAGCTGAGAAGTGCATCTTTATTGGTTACTCTCTGTAGGCAAAAAGGGTATAGATGATATTACCCTTCTACTCGTAAGTTTACAGTGAGCAGAGATGTTGTTTTTGATGAGATGAGTAGCTGGTATAAACCAGTAAATGTGATTGATGATGTCGATGCACAAAATGGTAATGCTGCACAGAATTCACAGCAGCAGTCACAAAATATTAGTGGACCTGGAGTATCCTCTAGCAGTGATTCATATTCTTCGCCATGGACAGGCAGATTGAGATCAGGAGAATCTCATCAAAACAATGCAGATAGTGGTATGCAGGTTTCACGAAAAGGAAAAGAGAAGGTAGATTAGCCCATGTTTGATGTGAATGCAGGTCACTCTTATGTGGATGGTGAATCCAGTGGCTCAGAACAGAGCATTGATGATGAGTTGGGTATTCCTTCTATTGTTACACCTGGAGTAAGGAAGACTAGGGATGTTTTGAGAGCACCTGGGAGTGAACCTACTTTGTGCAGGTCTACCAGAGCTAGGTATCCTATGAATGGCTGAAATATGATGGATTTACAGCCATTCACTATGCCTATATGGTCAAAGTGATACAGGAACCAGAACCCAATTCTTTTTAGCAAGCCATGGGAAAAGAAAAATGGGAGAAAGCCATGGATGAAGAAATGGATGCCTTAGAAGCAAATGCTACATGGGAATTGGTACCTTTGCCTAAAGATAAGAATGCAATTGGTTGTAAGTGGGTTTATAAGGTGAAGCACAATGCAGATGGTTCTGTGAACAGATACAAGGCAAGATTAGTAGTCAAGGGGTATGCACAAACATATGGCATTGATTATGAAGAAACATTCAGTCCGGTTGCAAGGATGGCAACCGTAAGAGCAGTCATTGCTATGGCTGCATCAAAGGAATGGTCTTTACATCAGATGGATGTAAAGAATACCTTCTTGCATGGTGATTTGCAAGAAGAGGTATATATGGAGCAGCCACCAGGTTATCTGCATGCTGTTCATCTTGAGTTTGTTTGTAGGTTGATAAAAGCCTTGTATGGCTTCCTTGGTTTGCATGTGCTTTGTTTCGACTACATGGTGACATGTCGTATAAGTTTACCCTCCTCCTAGACGAGAGTGCTAGTTTCTTGACACTTGAGGTGTTGAGCTTATGAAGATTCTGTGATTAAAAAGGGTGGTTGTGTGAGTCGATGATGATGGGGCCTCGTGGGGATTGGTCTTGGGGAGAGATTGATTAACTGGTTGAGGTGGTGGGGGACCAAGAATGTATTGCATGGATGATGGGGCCTCCAAAGTTGGTGGGTTGCAGCATTTGTTTTTACTTGAAAAGAATAGAAGGTGCACTACCTAGGGGTGTCTACCTTACCGTGTGGTGCATAGTGCTTGCATGAGTGGAACTGGGAGTTGGGTCGAAAGCCTGAGTGGTGTCTCACACTTGAGGACCTAGTTCGTGCATCGTTGGAGATGTGGTGTGTGGCTTAGGGAGACATGTCTGAAAGTCTTGCCCTTGAGGTGCCCTAAGTGTGAAGTGGGGAATCAAAGTGGGCTAGGGTATTAGAGACGAAGACAACCGACCAAAGCCATCGGACACACCTAACTTGAGAATCCCTAGGTGGAGTGATTGTGACCTTTGTGTGTTTTTTTTTGAAAATATCATAGTCATGACGAGATATAATCTTCTTCATCCATGTTGCAAGAGGGTGGAATTGGAGGCTTATGAGATTTACTAAGGAATTGCCAGCTTTGCAGGTGCCCTCTAAGGTTTAGATGCACTTGGAGAGTGGTGCTAGAAAGAAATGGACGATTGCAGCGTGTGAATCGGCTATCATTCATATCTTCTAGGAGGGCTAAGAAAAATGAAGGAAGTAGAGCTGCTTGCATCATCAATCTTACCATGGCACAGCTATCTATTCCATTGGGATAAAAAAAGAGGGGTGGAAGGTGATGCAAGTGTGGCATGGGATCCTATCTAAGTGGTATCCTAAGTAATCTAAGATAATTACAGGTAGTGATGAAGAAGAGATTGGGGTAGGAGGAGAATTTTTTGATGAAGTAGACTATGGAATCATATAGGTCCTCTGGCATGAAAATGAGGGCATCTTCAGGTTTAGTAGCATTGGCGTTGTAGATCCATGGGAAGCTGTATTGACCGCAGATGCTTGGTTAAAATCCACTGCTACCCTTCTTAGATATGGCATGAAGGTTGGATTATTTTGCTCGAAGGATAGGGTGTTACAAAAAGCCATCCAGGCATCCATGTTCATGTAAAAAATGTGCCTCCTCCATGTGGGTTGGCACTCATATCCCTTCACAGCCCTAGGCACTTCAACAATTTTATTTTGCCAAAAATATGCATCCTCAGTATGTTTGGGGCACAAAGGGGGCCATATGGATATGTATTGGCACCCCCAAGGAGATTTAGTGTTGGTCATCATGTAGGTGCTTTAGATAGTGCTAGTTTTTATGCAAATACAGCCAATGCACCCTTTTTGCAGTAGCCCATTTATGATAGCTTGACTCCCATAGGTCCGCCGAAGGACTATGATAAAGGTGGCAAAAGCGTGAAGTGTGATCCTTTCAGTGGTGCACAAGATAGGTTGAAAGCACTTGTTTTATTTAGTAGTTTGATGCAACTTATTCTAGAGGCAACTTCATAGAGGCATTTAAGATATGCAAGGAAACCACATTTTTGAAGGGAAATGCATTGAAGTGGTGGTCTACACTTCTTATTCAAGGGAAGTCACCTACCACTTGGGTCTAGTTCAAGCAAATGTTTGCTTTAACTTGGTTGACAAGTGTTTTTCTAGGCATGGGGATAGAGGTTGTGGAACGAGTTCTTCTTTGTGAGGTCCCATGTCAAAGCTTGTGCTAGCCCCTTCTCCTTGCTGGTCTTCTTGTTGTGCCCCCTCAGCAAACCCTAGTGCATTGGATTCTTTTGGGGTTAAGCCTGATTGCAGTAGATATCTTGGTTGTTCCTCAAGGCCAGGGTTGACATCCACGGGTTGCACTAGCATTTGCAGGCCTGCTCTTAGGGCCGTGCATGCAATCCCTAGCTTTCTCTTTATGGAGTCAACAGCCTCCCCTTCCTCCGTTTGAGTGATATCCAACAGTGTGCTTAGGAAGGCACATTTCTCGGCTTTGAAACTCACTTGGGTAGCCTCTACTCTCTGCTCTAAGCTAGCACTTTGTCATTTTCCACTTGAGCCAGATGGCGTACCAAAGCTTTGACTTTTCTCTCTTTACCACTCACCTAGTCTTCTTTTATCTTCTCCATTTCCTCAAGGCTTTCTCCTTGACTTTGAGCCAATATCATCAACCTATGCTCTTCATCTTTGATTTCTCTTTTTAGCCTGTGTTGCCCCTCTTGCTCCGAGGTTGCCTCTTGCTTTAATTTCTCGATCTCCTCTTGGTATCCACGTGCCCTTTCTTCCCTCACCACCTCTAACTCTTCTATGGCTTTATGGACCTTTTCCATCTCCCCTTGTAGGTCTTTGTAGAGCCTCATGAGCTTGTCATTATGGCATTGTAGGCTTACTAGGACTTGAGTCTCTTCATTCAGCCTTGCCTGCCACTCAGTTTTTGCTTCATCCTTGGCTCACATCTGCTCCTTCATCTCACTTATCTCCTTTTGGCACATGGTCACTTGACAAGTTGGCCTCTTTTTCTACCTCTAGTTCAGCCACTACCATCCTCTTATCCTCCTTTGCCTTCTCTAGTTGCGAGAGGGGCTCCTTGATGTATTCGTCATAACCGATAGGTGGCATCTCTATTATGGGCATGGAGGTTGTGGAGGCTTCTCTCTTTTGCTTCTTGGGATCCTACCTAGACTCGGCATTTATTGTCGCCAGTCTTTTAGTTCCTATTATGGGGGTACCCTCCCCCATTCCTTGGGCCATTTCCTTATTAAGAAAGTACTGTACCCAAGCCATGAGGTTAGTAGCATCCACTTTGATAGTGGAGCTCAATACGGATATGATTGTGGGAGTGTCAGGCACTATGAGGGTAGAGATGGGATTGATTTGGGCATTGCCCTTGCCTTCCTTCATTGTCATGGCGCAATTTCCGGTGCTTGTGTGCTTGAGCTTGTGCCCTCATCTCTAGATGGGCTCATGGTGCCCAACTCGTCCTACCTGCATAGCTCCTTTATAAATAGGCATGTTGCCAAACCCATGTCTTCATCTTCCTTCCTTTTCAACTTCTCCTTTTCTTTTTTCTTCCTCTCTTCCCCTTCCTTCTCAGACTCTCTTTTGACTTTTTGTAAGTATGTTTTTTCTTTTTGTCTGCTTTCCTCCTTAGCCTTCTCTTGTGAGTCCTTCTGCTTTGGTGATTTGGTTTTTCGCTAGCTACTTTGCATTTCTTGTTCTTATTCGTCATCCTTGCTCACCATCCTTTCAGTGGAGTGTGGGTATTGTTCATGGTGAAGAGGTGACCTCTATGGTGTTTCTCCAACTCCTTCTTCACTTGTCCTTCTCCCAGTGCTTCCCTTATTATGGCTGTCAAGACCCCACTGAAGCTGATGGTAGAGGCCTTTGAGGATGACACTTTTCTTTTTGCCTTGGTGGCAAGGGACTCTCCTCTTACTTGTCTCCCTCTTGTTGCCAATGCTTTTTCTAAAGACTTAATGGTCTTTTGCACAAAGCCATTTAGGTTCACTTCATCATCTTGCTGCAATGCTCTCTAGCATAGACATTTTGATTCAGCTCATTATTGAATTGTACCTATGGCTAGAGAATAGTGTATGCATCATTTTGGCCTGGAGGTGGATCTCAAATTCAGGGATGTCTGCCAAGATGATGCCATCGTTTGTGTGGACCATTACCTTGTCCATTCCTAGCACGGCATACACATCTCTCTTTGATCACCTTTCCACCTTATTGGATAGGCCTAATGCTTTTTCCACCAACTTTGGAGTCAACTCAATTTGGACTCGGCAGGTTTCTTCTTCTTATATGGTGATAGTGCCATGGTTCCTACCAAAGGTTCAGAGGAACTCCACACACTTCTCATAGGCAACAGCTTGGTCAGCTACCTCCACGTACTTTTGCAGATGACATTGTTCGACAATCTGCTTCACTGTTTGTTCCTTCATGGCAACATCCTCCAAGTTCAAGACATGCTTGAACTTGAACTGGTTAAAGGCCATTGTTTCCATGGAAAGGCCATATTTTGCCTACTCCTCTTCGAAAAAGGGCAACTTGCTGGCTTTTTCTTGGCCTGCTATGCTGGGTACATGTCATGAAGCCATGTTCACCATTAGTGCTTTTCACAATAATTATTTGTAGAGAAAAAAGATCACATGCTTGCGAAATTGAAATGCTAAATTATAGGATTAAACTTCTCCCTCAAGCAATCCATACTTCCCAAATTTTATGACCCTTTTTCTTAATCATGAAACCGGTTTTGATTTGTTTCCTTTTGCTTTTGAGTTTCATTCTTATTTCCACTTTATCCCCTCCCTCTGTGGAAAGAAGAATAATCCTTTCTAGGATTATGGTTAAGGGGTTAAGGGTGTTCCATGCATGGTTACTGTGTTTACTTTTGCATGAGCCAAGGATAAAAATTGGGGTTGTTTTCCAATTGAGCATAGTGGTCCATGTCGCGGGGTGTGACACCAACTTGTGTAATGTAGGTGAGGACATCGAGAAGAAAATCCCTGTAGTTGACTCTACTAGCAATATGGAGCTCCTCTTCTATGAGAATTCAATCTAAATAGGGATGCCCTTAGATGTGGTCCTCAAGGGGTCAATTACAAATAGTGGTCAACACTCTAGAGGAAGTTGGAGCTACATATGCTAAGTCATACTCCATGGTTTTGATCACGCGACTTTGTTCAACACTTATCATGACTTGGCATCCTTCTAGTTCCCATTGAAGTTGGAGAGCATACCATTTATGTAAGAAAGAGGAGTTGTTGGTAGCAAGCTACTTCAACTTTTCGATTTCCTAGTCCATGGCAAGGACTTTGCTCTTGACATAAGATGTGATTAGGCGTTTTATGCATGCTTATTCAATGGAAAGTTTGGTGGCAATGAGTTCCTTGACTACCTGGGAAGTTTTGACGAATAAAAATTCAAATTCCTTCCATGAGCAAGGTAGCATGCACACTTTTGTTGCTAAAGGCTCATCCGAAAGACCTAATTCCACCAACCGATCGCAAGCATGGTAAATGTGGAATCCAAGAGTCTAAGGCAAGAAACCAAGTCATCACCTATATTCTCAGCAAAGTCTACGGCCAAGGTTAGAATGGATCTCCTTTGGTAAGAGGATCTAAGGCCGGTAGGTGGCTTAGGTTTTGTTGGGCTTGACAGAATGTTGGGTGCAACTCTGGTTGCAGTTGTGGCCTTCATGCACTAGGCGTGGCTAGTGTAGTGGATAGCTCGCTACTAGATGCTTGGGCGGTGGTTGGGGTACTAGCAGGGCAAGGTTGAGGTGGTTTAGGGATAGCGGGATGTAGTTTGGGTTGATAGAATTGTTGAGTCTCGATGGGTTTAGGTTTTGGAGGGGAAATGGGCCCTGTTGCCAAAGGCTTTTGTGGCATTGATGCTTGATTCATCTTGATGCTTTGTGTGGTCAAGTTTGAGGGTGGCGTTTGAGTAGTATCATTGGTTGTCTTGGCTTTAGGTACCCAAATCTAGGTACTGCCCTCGTAATAGCCTTGTGTTTACAATAAAGTCTTGGGAACCCATCGTGGCATGACCATTTGTTGAGGCTTGTAGATTCTTTTGGGCCTCCCAGGTTTTGAGGGAAGGTTCATAGCCTTGCAAGTTCATGGTTGGGTGCTCCCAGGTGGCGGTCGTGGATGTTTCGGTACCCATTTGAACTGATGTTCAAAGGTTTTATCTTTGTGGTCGGCTTTTTGGTGGTAATGAGGTTTGGTGGGGTGTGACAAATCACGACCCCCTTCCTTAGGCTTGATGGTGGGTTTCTCTACCAATGGCTTGGTGGACTGTGATGGAGTTGCACAGCACATGCTAAAGGCTGTGTCAATTTGTACATGACCGATGGCAAGGTGAATATAGTGTGATTGGTAGTAGACATTATAGTGAGACTGCTTCTTAAAGGTTCATCCTAACAACAATTTTGTGCCTGCATATTTCTTGTTTGGCAACACATAAAAGACCATGGGCAAGCTTTCAGACTCGATAGAGACTGCAATCTTGCACTTTCCTAGAAGTGCATATGATCAGTCCCCAAATGAGCAAAGTTTGGCATTAATGGGTTGTAACTGTGGTTTTCTTCTGATTCAATTCCAATGATCGCGAGTCAAGATATTAAAGTCAACGCCCTCATCCAATCAATGCATCAATGGCATGTGTCTACTAGGATGTAATAGTCATGCATAGGTAAGTCGGAGCTATAGCTTCCTCATCCTCATCTCCAATTTCCAGAATGGTAGCTACTTGTTTATTGATAGGGCTTCTAGAATTGGGGGTTCATAAAGTGGATGTGTAGGGGGATAGTACTTCTTTATGCAGCTGTTATCAAAGAATCCTATGCCTTCACCTTCCAGGTTTCAAGCTCCACATTACTGGTTTGGATTATGGTGCGAAATTTGGAAGGCCCTAACCCCCTAAACTTCATTTTTTTCTTATGTCCCTTGACTGAGTACAACATTACTAAGTCACCCTATTTGAAATCTTGCTTATGTCCCTTGACTGAGTACAACATTTCTAAGTCACCCTATTTGAAATCTTGCTGCTTGACATGCCTGTCATCATAGATTAGTGCATGGGTGGCTAGAAGCCGAGTTTTTGATAAGTGTTCTAGCTCAACTAGACGTTTCATCCAAGCTTCCTTTCCCTCTCCCACATCTCTTGAATAGCAACTCTCAAGCTAGGAACGAAGAATTCTATAGGTAGAATTTCCTAAGTTCCATAGGTCAACCTGAAGGGGGTTTGTCCATTTTATAGGCTGTCCGATAGGCCCATAAGGCCACCCTTAGCTTGTTATCCTAGTCGCTGTGTGAAGAAAAAACTACCTTGGTCAGGACATTTACCAAAAGCTTATTTGTTGTTTCCGCTTGGCCGTTAGCCTGAGGGTAGTAGGGTGAGGACTTCCGATAGATGATCAGGAAGGTGGATAGGAGATGGGCAATCACCTCATTTATGAAGTGCGTGCCTTGATCATTGACAAGTTTGATGGGGCAACCAAATCGAGAGATTACTTGCTCCCATAAGAACTTAGCAATGGTTCGTGTGTCGTTCTTTTTGGTGGCTTCTTTCCACTTTGTGAGATAGTTGGTGGCCACGATGGGCAAATAGATGTGCATTTAGCAATTTGTCTCCAATGCCCTATCCACTAGTGGCTTCTTCCTGGGTATGCAAGACACATGATCAACCATATAATGCTGCTTTCCCTTGGGTACAACAACAGAGAAGTCAAATTCAAGAAGCAAAAGTAGCCATCAAGCTATGTATCCTATGTGGCACAAGGTTTATTCACTAGATACAACAAGGCTTGATGGTCAACAAAGAAAATAAAGGGTGTAGCTAGAAGATAATGCCAAAATTTCTTTACTGCAAACACCATGGCTAACCCCTCTCATTTGATTATGGAGTAATTCATTTCTATATTTGTGAGTTGTCTACTAGCAATTGTCTGCTAGCAAAGCTCACCGGATAGTCTAGATTATGATCACCAAGCTACACAACACAAATCCTAATACGAATTTTGAAGCATCAATATGAACATGAAATGTTATGTTTCAGTCTTGGGGTCTTAATATTGGTGCAGTGGTTAGAGCCTTCTTCAATTCCTCGTATGTGTGTTGGCATTCCTCAGTCCACTCAAATATTATCAGTAGCTTGTACATGGGTCTAGCAATCAATGCATAGTTTCACACAAATCGTGTATCCCATATGGCCTAGGAAGCACTAAACTCCCTTGTAATCGATTGGGGGTGGAAGATCGAAAATAACCCTGAATTTCAAGAAGTCAATGGCAATGCCATTCTTGGACACCACATGCCCTAGGATGTATCCATGCTTTACCTAGAACTGGCACTTTAAGGGATTCAATGAGAGACGATATAGTTTGCATTGTTCAAAGACTGCTCGGAGTTTGTCTAAGTGTTCCTTCTAGTTGGAGTGAACACACAAGTCATCAACAGAGATCCCTAACTCTTTCCTAAGCATGTATTTGAATATTGCACACATGAGCCCCTAAAAAGTAGCAGGTGTATTAGTCAACCCGAAAGGCATGACTATGTAGGCGAAGACACCCCACTCACTGGCAAAGGTGGCTGTCATCAAGGTGCACTTGCACCTGATTGTATCCTGAGAATCCATCCAAAAAACTGTAGGCCTCTTTGCCTGCCACTCTCTTGAGCATGTGTTCAGTGTATGGCAATGGATAATTATCCCTCTTGGTAGCAGCGTTTACCTTCTTGTAGTTGATGCACACTCTGATCTTTCCATTCTTCTTCAATAGGATCATGATGGGCAAGACCCAGTCCGTGTGCTCAATCTCCTAAATGAATCCTGCCCTTAGTAGCTTTTCAATTTCTTCCTTGAAAGTGTGATCATAATTGGGATTCATAGGGTATGATTGTTGCTTGACTGACATTGTGTCAAGGGTCATGGGGATATTATGAGTTACGACACTCAGATCTACCCCTTTCAGCTCATTGAGGGACCAAGCAAAGTCATCCATATACTCTCGCAAGAGAGCAATGAGACTTGCTTCCTCTTCCTTGCTCAAGTCATTGGCAACAAAGGTAGGTTGGGGTGTCTCCCCTTTCTTATCCGGATCAACCTCCTTGACCTTGGATGGTCCTTCTATTGGTTTGCTTGCTTGTACTTGTCATTTGGCTCCTTGTAAGATCACTACCTTTCCTCCTTTCTTAAACTTAGTAAAACACTTTGGCAGGTCTTGCAGTTGCCTTTTCTCCTCAGCCTATGTAGCTCTAGGCTGCTTGTGTCACTCTTCCTTCCTCCTTAGGTGCCTCAGGTGGACTGGTAGGTCCCGTTTGGTGTGTGTAGTCTTAGGTGGTTGTGGCACCTCAGGATCACTATTTGAACTTACCTTCGACTTAGAGTCAAATTCTCCATCTTTGCTAGAAGAGGAAGTCTCGCTTGGTGGTTATAATTTGGATAGTGACTTTGTCCTAAGCACTGGTAAAATGCTTGGTTGGGTAAGCATTTTGGTGGTTATAATTTGGATAGTGACTTTGTCCTAAGCACTGGCAAAATTCTTGGTTGGGCAATGCCTGCTTGTTCACAATCAATTGCCCTTACATGCTCCAGCTAGGCCCGATCACAATCCATGCACATGAATCCTCTCTCACTTCTAAAGGCACCTTTTCGACGTGGGTTGGAGTTAGCTTGAATTTGCTCTATCATCCTTCCCTCAGTGTCATAGTCCATCATGTCCTCCTCTTCTTTGCTTCCATCACTGAAGAAACAACAATCCTTGTATTCTTTGCTAGAATCATCCTCCTTTGACTACTCGTCATCTCCTAGGTCATGAGGTCTTTCCCTCTCTTCAGTGGCTAAGGCCCAATTGTATGTCCAGTTTAAGTCACACATTTTGGTCCATTGCCACTTAGGCTCATCAAGAGTTCTTGAAGAGGTTTAAGGTTGGTGGCTAGATTGCCCACTAGCTTGGTTGTCAAATAGGATCTCTAGGAGTTTCTACTTGTTACTTGGGACATGGAGTTCAATGGGGTTAGATTGTTCATTCAAGATTTTGGCCATCATGCAAATTGGCACCGAGGGTGCACTTCTAGGCTAATTAGCTGTCCTAATAGCTTGCTCATACTCCTCGCCATCCGAGAATGGCATATCTATTGTGGCAAGCACATGCATCCAATCTTGCTTATCTTTGGGGTAGGGGATATATTTGGTCAGTGGTCCATAAGATTTTCCAATTTGTGCATCACCCTTCAAGATGGTGGAGATGGCATCTAGGTTGACTGGTGTGGTCTTCCATGTATCCATCTCTGCTCTTAATGCCTCAGTTCAATTTCCTAAGAAGATCAAATCGGAGTCTTCTATGACTTGTGCATTGCGCATCCAAGGCCAGCCTAATAGGATGTCATAGTCCACTCCCTTCATGACTATAAAGTCAACAAAGAATTGGATCCCTACGATCTTCAAGGGTTAGTTCTTTAACACTCCAAATGGCCACACTTTCATTCCATTGGCTAGGGTGACATTGAACCTAGCATTCTCAATAGGTGAGTTACCCTAGTCCTAGAGCATGGCTCAACACGCTAACTCCTACTCCCATATTTACAATTCCCTTTCTCATGGTGTCTCCCAAAGGGTAAGACTCTATGCCTTTTGGTGCCTTCCCAAAAAGCATTAACGTGCAAGGTTTTGGGCACCGAGTGTAGCGTCAGACTAGGTTTATGAGTTATTGCATCATGATTGTGTAGATCAGTTTTCCCTTGCTCCATTGGTCCTTTAACCCACTGCTTCAGTTCTTGCCATTGCGTTGGATATTGCCTAAGTAGATCTCCTAGGCTTAGAGTCACCAGGGTGGTCACTAGCATGCTACAAGCTTGAATTGCTTGCCAAGGCCTTGTAGAGTTCCTCACTTCGTATCCCATTGATGAAGACTGTGGAGACAACTCTTTCGCAGGGTCACTCACAAGTTCTGGGATCCTCTTGAAAAGACTCCGCATGTGGGTGACATAGTCTCTTATGTCCTCCTTGTCTTTCTGCTTAATGTTCATCAGCCTCACTATTATTGGAGTACCAAGGCTTAGAGAATCTCTTATTGAAGAGACTCTTGAGGTTGTTGAAGTCAATTTTCCTAATAGTGTCTAGACTTGTGTACCAGGTCCTACCCTTATCTCCTAAGCATAGATTGAAAGCTTGTGAGCATAGAGTAAGATTGGTGAAGCCATTGGCCTCACAGACTTGCTCAAACTACTTTACAAAACTATATGGATCATCATTTGGTTGGTACTTGTCTAGCTGCTTAGCCATGACATGGATTCTCGATTGGCTCTTAGAGACCTAGTTAACTCCTAATCCTACAAGAAATGAGGTTGCCATTGTAGTGGCGCTCTCCTCTATTGATGAGTTGTCTAGGAGTCACTTCATAAGAAGCTTGCTTAATGTGAGATCGCCTTTGAGCGCTCTTTCCCTCTCTGCATCAGGACCTGTCGTCCTATTTCTACTTGATAGAGCTAGCACTCGCTGAATCTCATGCATCTCTATGTTCTGTCACAAGCTTCTAGCTTGTTGTTCATGATTGTAGGTCACTATGCCGCCATGCAAGGCTTCCCGTGCTAGTCTCCTCTCCTCTTTGAGGTCCGCTATGATATCCTTCGACATCCTACTATGGTGTTCTATCCAATTCTGCAAGTCGTAATTGGTGACTAGTTGCTAGATTTTTGTTAGGAAGTCACCTAGGTCAAGCTCTTTGCCATGTCTGTGGTTAGTGCTTGACTTTGCCATATTCGCGGTCTCATGCTCCACCAGATTGTCGATGAGATTGATCAAGTTGGGTAGACCCACTCCTCTAATGTTATCGATCCTTGTAGTGTCTCCTAACTCTTGGGTTGCATCTGAATTTGTTCCTAAACTAGGGGTTCTCAATCACTCGACTACATTTTAGGGTCTTCTCCTACTAGTGGGTTCATTCTGATTATTAGGTCTGTGTGAGTTCCTTATTATTTACAAACATTCCTCAATGAAACTCACCCGGTGTGTGTGTGTATGTGTGTGTGTGTGTGTGTGTGTGTGTGTGTGTGTGTGTGTGTGTGTGTGTGTGTGTGTGTGTGTGTGTGTGTGTGTGTGTGTGTGTGTGTGTGTGTGTGTGTGTGTGTGTGTGTGTGTGTGTGTGTGTGTGTGTGTGTGTGTGTGTGTGTGTGTGTGTGTGTGTGTGTGTGTGTGTGTGTGTGTGTGTGTGTGTGTGTGTGTGTGTGTGTGTGTGTGTGTGTGTGTGTGTGCTCTCTTCTGTGCACCGTGCGAAAGCAGGCTTTCACCTTTTCTTAAGTGCACTTCAAGTGCTGGAAAACAACGTGGGTGCGAATACAAAGTGATGATTATAGCTCTCACACTCTTGTCTATGCACTCAGCCTAATGGGGCTCTAAAATTGATTCCTGGACATTTCCTTTGGTCTCTAGGGTCTATGCTATGTCATTCAACTTACTCAGGATCAAATGGGGTCTGCTAGTTAGCCTACGGCTCCACATGTGTTGAATATGCTGATATGAGTGTTAGCACTATGCCTGCTGTTTGGTTGTGATTTCTAGGGTTAAATTTTCATGTAAGGATTTTGGTGAATTCTCCTTTGCGGGTTATACTCTTTGTTGTCATTGGACGCACTAATTTTGTCAATTTTGATGTATCAGAATTTGATCCAATTCTGCAGTGTCCGATTTTGGGAATTGGATGTTCTATTTGACATGTGTCCGATTTCGTAGGGTCCAATTATGGGATGTCCAATTCTAAGAATCGGACAGGGTGCGTCTGATTGGACATGTCAGGCTGGTCCAATTTGAGTGTGTTTGATCCCAAAAATTGGACAGGGTGGTGCGAGTGTCTGATTTTCAAAATCGGACAAGGTCATGTCCAAGTATTGGGGTGTCCAATTTTGGTTGTGGTCCAACTGGTTGATCGGACGATTCAAGTTTGAGTGGTTTGATTGTAGTCCATTCGATTATAGGCTATTTGCTGTCCTATTGGTTGGTCCATCGTCCGATTCTCGGAATCGGACGAGTCTAGAGCACGTAAACACAACGGGAATGAAAATCACTTTGCATCAATGATTTTTGGCCACGTCTACTAGCAAGATTCACGAGGATCAAAGGTTAGATGCACAAAAAGGTTTCTACACACATGATCCAAGCAATAAACTCATGTGGCCTTCGATCAATTTGATGGAAGCACCAAGTCTTGCACAAGCTCTCAAGCCCTCTCTCTCCCTCTCTCTCTCTCTCTCTCTCTCTCTCTCTCTCTCTCTCTCTCTCTCTCTCTCTCTCTCTCTCTCTCTCTCTCTCTCTCTCTCTCTCTCTCTCTCTCTCTCTCTCTCTCTCTCTCTCTCTCTCTCTCTCTCTCTCTCTCTCTCTCTCTCTCTACTGCAGAACCTGTAAATGAGGTCTCTGTTTGCCTCCCAGGGTCTTAAATGACTCAATCTTAATCTATCTAATCACTCCCCGTGTGATTCTAACACCTCAAGGCACTCATTTTTTCCATTTTTCTCCCTATTTGTGCCCTCTTGAGGCCTGTTCAATAGTAGAAACCCTGAATCTTTTTCCTTCAATTTCTTGGTCCTATCCTACTCTAAATGTAACAAAAATCAAAAAGAGAAAATTGAAATGCTTCCTCCTACTTGCCTAATCATCAAATGACCAAAATACTTGTTGCAAAGATTACAAACCCAAAATCTCCTACCTATCTCAAGCTCCAATTCGGGGATGGAACCCTTACTTCCTTACTCGATTTGAGGCATGCAAGTGCTCAAGCTTGAATCCATTGGTCCCAGCCCACATAACCAAAATGTAGAGGCAAGCTCACACTCAACTGCCAAGACCCACGGACCACTTATTGTTTCAAGTGTTTCAAGCAAACACTTATGGCTATCTCTCACCTAGTTGAAGTACATTTGATCCTACACCGGGATGTAGTGAGCTTACCTTGATGCCCAAACGAGTTTCCTCCTCTCTCAAGCACACTGGTAGCTCCACAATTCGTGATGTGAGCTCAAGCAATCTCAAGCCTCCACCTTCAAGCTCCATCCTCCATAGCCACATGCAAGAAAAGAGAAGAGAAGAAGAGAGGAGATGATGGAGAGCTTCTTCTCCTTGATTCCTCACCCTCACACACTCACTTTCTCACACTCCCTCTCTCAAGCACACACACAAGCGAGCAAGGAGAGAAGAAGATGATTCCACTTTTCCACACACCAAAGAATAAGCTCCTCATTCACTTTTCAACTTTATATACAAAACCCTAAATCCCTTTTGGGCAGTCATCTCCTTATCCTAATTTTTTACATGGCTGGCCATAGGCCCTTTTTCTCATTATCATCCTATCATCCTAGCTTTCTTTCTACCACCCATCTACCTTTACAATTTGCACAAGAGGGAGCCTGATGCTCTTTTACAAAATGTTTTAGGGGCACCTTGCATTTAAAAATGTGTTTTTACCTTTGATTTAGCTTTTGAGGCCGCCCTTGCACTTTCGGCCATTTCCCTTCCTACTTCTTTCGTTGTGTCTGATTTCCTTCTAGGCCGCCTCTTTTAGCTCCCGACTTGTGCTTTTTCACTTCTAGGCTGCCTCTTTTAGCTCCTGACTTGCGCTTTTTCACTTTTTCCACTTTTTCTTGTGCTGAGGTTAACATAGGCTTTAACTTCCACATGTCTTTGTAGATGGTAGATGGTTTAACCATATGACATAGCACAACTTCAATTCAAATCAATTTCTCATTTCCAGGCTCTTTAAACTTCTCAAACATCCATCCATTTTTTTACAAGATTATGAGCAATCAATAATCAAACAATACAGGTCAAGGTGTTCGGAAATCACCATATCGTGGGCTTCAAACCAGGTGGTTAGAGGTTCAAGTCCTCTTATTTCTATATTTCTTGCATGCTCTCTAGCTTATTTCAAGTCCCCACATAAGTGTTCCAATGTGCTAAGACAACAAAGTTTTACTATCTTGTAAACTACTAATGATGACTCTACAAGTTGTTGCTTTTCCTTATAGGAAGTGACTATAACATTCCTCAATTTGCTTATACTTTTCTAGCTCATTAATTTGGGATTGCATGTCTCAAGAGTGGTCATGAGAATTTGAAAATATCTAGGACTAACCATTAGTTGCTCTTCATGGCCTTTCCTTTTCCTTTGCTAGAGTCTCCTGCTCTCCAACCAAGCTCTTCCTCAATTCTTTGTGGAATGGAGCTTTCTGTCTTCCTCAAAGCTTCTTCATATGATTCTCAAATGGTAATGGACATGCCCTTCTTTTCCATATGGAGCTTCCTTCATGTTCTACAACCTTTTCAAAGACTCCTTGATGGCCATATGGAGCTTCTTTAATATTTCTCTTTCATGCTATCCTTCAAGCTCTTCTTTTTGTATAGTGGCTTTGTGCTTGAGTCTTGCTCCTCTTTTGGTACTTTATCTTTATATTGACTAAATTGATCTCATTCTTGGGAAGATTGAGGCAATTCCTAAAGCACATATTTAACAATAGCTTACTTCCTTGGCTGAACAAGTTTGATAGGAACTATTGTGCTTTTGACTATAGGAATAACATGTTCTGTGAGGTTTAGGGCCATTGTGATGATTGGGGATAGTGCACCACCTGTGATATCTCAACTTTAATTTCAAATCTTCCCGAATTCTCACAAAATGGACTTGAAGAACTCTAAATCATTAAATGGAAAAGATCTCGATCAAAATGGTCCAAGGTTTGTAACCCAATCGGATTGATAAGGATTGTAGCCATCTGTCTCACGAAAGTTACTGCATGAATGAGAGTTGTGAACCATAAGTCAAATTTGACCAAACACATTTTAAACTTGTCAAGTCACATAAATAACAAAGCTTTAAGCTTAAAAAGCTTATGAATAACAAAGAAGGACAAGAAGACGTCATGAACCCAGGCTGCTACCCCCCCCCCCCAAATTTGGCATCTCTAACTTTGAATCAAAAAGCGTGAATACAGCCTTCAGTAATTCAACAGTTAACTCCGTCAATCTCCCCCTCTTCTCAATTTGACGAGAGGATTGGATTGAAGCAAGATCATCCGAGAGCTAGGTGAATCAGTCATGGCATCTTTGGAAGCATCTCTAGGCCTCAAAGATCAAATCACCAACATTAGATTGCATCTTGAGAGCTTCTACATTACTGATTTTCCAAGATACCCTCCATAAAGAGATCTTCTTCTAGGCCACAACCCTTCTCCTTCAATTTAGCTATAAATACGAGGCATGAGAAGCTGTTGAGGCAGTCCAAACAGAGAGGAGAGGCCCTTCTCAGGAGTATAGAGCAAGAGGAAGTGGGCAAGAGAAGCACGAGGATGGGAACCCTTGTCACGAAGACAAGGAGGATACTCTGCGAGCTCTTGAATTCGAATCCCCCATCCCTTCTATCCTATTTCTTTGTGTAATCAAGACTCTTCTCGATTTTTCTAAATTCTTGGTGATTGCCTTCCTCCATCAATCAAATTTTCGTCAATCTAATTACCCCCAAGCTCCTTCAGAAAAATCCCCTTTTCAATACTTGCAATTAAAGACCATGGCCCCGAAGAAGAAATGTACGAAGGTCGTGGAGGCAGGAGCTGCCAATAACGCTACGGACACAATTACTACAAAAACGGAATGGCAAGTGTACGGGGATTACAACGAAGTTGCAAATACCATCAACCAAGCACCCGTCATGGATCTTCAAGTATTATTTTTTAAATATAAAAACAACTAGTAGGTTTTTATCCCATGAACATGCAATAAAATTTGTATTCATGAAATACGATTTTTTTAAAATTCCTGCATATAATCTTTTTAAAAGAATTCATAACCAAAAATTCCAAGGGATAACTTGGGTTTGCACAAGATGAACCTAAGCGAGTACAAGGAAGGTACTGTGTCTATAAAAGATTTAATGCTTTTTATTTGTGTTGATCGAACAAAACCTTTGATGGGTAATCACAAATGCTAACCCCCAGTATAAAAGAGACCTTGAGATGAAATTGCCAAGTGAAACTGTTCACAATTAAACTAACCAAGATTTTATTTTATTGCAGGCAAGGACCCATGAAACTCCAAAGGGGTTATCCTCAATAAATTCTTGTTTAGATTTAGTCCAAGTAGATCCTGGAAAAGGGAAAATCCCAGAAGACTATTGGAAGGTATTGCCACTTATGCTAATTTACCTGGATGTCATTATTTTTGGAAAGAAAATATTTGTCTTGGAAATAAACTTGTTAAAAAGTTTATGTATAATGCATTCAAAATAAGATGTTTGTGATAGTAAGTTAGGTACTGATCTTTCCTAAATCATCAGGCTGAAAGATGGATGAGTGAGTACAGATCACCGGAATGAGGTAGTATTCCAGTGAGCACAGAATGCCAGATTGAGGCATTGTTCTTGATGGCACTAGACCACCCCAAGGCTAGTGTGAATAAAACCTAATCCAAGGGGTTTTTCTTTATTTTTTTGTTTCGCATTAGTGAGTTTAGACCAATCATGACACGGAAGGTCTTATTGTAGGGAATTCTAGTCAGAAGGAGGAGGTGAGGATAACAGGGGGGGACTTTGGTCATAAACTCCTTAGGCTCTTACGAATTGCCAACTACCCTTCGATTTCTAGACTATTTTCTAGAAGTTCCAATATTAGTTGGGGAACGGAACTTGGAGAAAATAATACCTTCGAATAAGAAAGTATTTGTAAAAATTCAAATTTTTGAAAGGAAATATTAAGAAGGAATTGCTTTACTCTACTTTTATGTCATGAATTAAAGATGTGTAATGAATTTGTATCAATAGATAATTCAAAGAACCTAGTTTTATATATTGAACCTAAAGTGGTAGGTAATTAGGTAACTAAAACTACTCTCTTGAGGGAAGCGGGAGGATGGCAGATCCAACCCTATGGTTGGGTGGTCTCGGTAAGCTGAAAGCTTTTCTAAGAAGGAATAAAAAATCACATTTTTTTTATAGACCATTAGAGGTTAGGAAGCCAAACTGGCATCACTTTAGAACCTTGGGAAGAAGGGATTAAAGTGTCATACTTCTCCCATTATCTTGAACCGAGCACAACGTAAGTCCGCTTCAATCAAAAATTCCTATAAGAGATGGAATCTCGAAATGCTAATACTATTCAACTGTTAGTAATATATTTGACTAGAAAGACTCAGGTCGAGATCCTCGTGGAAATGGCCAGAACTTCCACTACAAGTAGACTCAAGCAAGTCTAGTTAGCAAACTCCGAGGGTTTTCATAAAAATCTAAGACAACACTTCCTAGGACATCTCTAGATGGACTACTAAGAATATACCACCAAGGAACGGGTGGGCACATTATAGTTGGTATCAGAGTGCATGTTGATGTAGGACATGACACATGTAAATAAAACTAGTTATATTTACAACATAAAATATATTTCCCTTAAATAGTAAAATCTTCTCTTGTTAATATATGTTCTTGATTTCTAGCAGAAAGATGAACCTTGGAAATGATTCTTGATTTTCAAGTTATGTTTATGTGAGCAATGCACTCCTCTAGCTTTAGCTAGAGCAACTAGATATCTTCCTGTGAAATATAGATTTCTAGATATCTATTCTTAGAATCCTAACTACTATGCGATGAATGTATCACAATGCCATGCCTAGTTATTTTTGTCCATCCGCTTGATAAATCAAAAATAGTGGATAGATATTATTCATTTGATGATTTTTT
This sequence comes from Lygodium microphyllum, assembly GCF_053477565.2. Lineage (NCBI taxonomy): Eukaryota > Viridiplantae > Streptophyta > Polypodiopsida > Schizaeales > Lygodiaceae > Lygodium > Lygodium microphyllum. Next base: position 115,710,111 of record NC_141160.1, read on the forward strand.
TTTTTGGGATTAAAACTAAAACTCTCTTTTGAAGTACAAACCTTGATCATTATCGAAAGGACAAGTACTACATAATTTTCGTCCTAAATTAATGAGGTAGATTAAGTAAGTAAACATCTTTCTTGAATATGGTTAGAGAGAAAATTGATCATAAAACTGCACAATTCCTTAAAATGTCATCCCGAATCTTAATATTATAGAAGCTCAAGAGAAGAAATTTCTTCTCAAGCAATACAAGCTACCAAAGTTTATGGAAACAATGGTGCAAGGACCAAAGAATGTCCAAAAGCGCTATCACTTGGGACAAGATTAAGGACCTTGTACGTGGAAGATATCTTCCACTCACATATCAAGCCCAGAAGATGAACAAGTTCTTCAATCTAAAGCAATTATGCCTAATCCTAGAAGCCCACTACTCCAAATTCATAACACTTCTAAAATATTTACCTACAATGGATGTTTCACAGCAAGTATCCAAATTTTGCAATGGTCTAAACTGCCCCTAAATATGCATCTTGAATCAATGAGGCCATCTGATATATAGGATGCATTGATTCGAGCAGTTTCAATAGTTCAGGAGATTGAACAAAGGCCAAGAAGTGCAAAAATTTGTTAGAAACAATCAAGGTAAGGGCAACTTCCAAGGTTATGCAAAAAGAGCCCAAGGGCAATACCAACCAAACAAGATGAAGAAGGCCAAATCAAATGCAGTGGGAAGCTTTATACCCACAGGAAGGAGCAATGAGACTCCAAGGTGCTTCTATTGCAAGCAACTAGGACATTTCAAGAGACAGTGCCCAAAGCTTGGCCAATGTCAGTTTCACGGGAAAGGCCTCCAAGGTGCTTCTATTGCAAGGAACTAGGACATTTCAAGAGACATTGCCCAAAGCTTGGCCAAGGTCAGTTTCACGGGAAAGGCCAAGATGCCAGGGGAAAGGTTGCTCGAATAAACCTAAAGGAGGTCAGTAATAATAAAGATTCCACAATGCAAATTTGATATGGAAAGAGCCAAAGTACATGCCACTCTCAATAAGAAGGGTCCAAATTGCCAATTCTCAATAATTCAAACACCAGAAAATTATCAAGGTGAACCCTTTCGAATTTTAATCGACTATGGAAGTATCCACTCTTTTGTTACAGAAAAAGAAAGACGGAACACTCTACCTTTGTATTGATTACCGTGGATTAAACCAAGTGACAGTGAAAAAAATATATCCAATTCCTAGGATAGATGAGTTGCTTAACCGACTCTAGGGAGCAAAGGACTTTTCAAAGACTGATCTTAGATCAGGATATTATCAAATAAGAATTAGGGAGGAAGATATCCCTAAAACTGCTTTTAACACAAGGTACGATCGTTATGAGTTTATTGTGATGTCATTTGGGTTAACAAATGCTCCTCCCACCTTTAATAGGTTTATGTTAGACATTTTCCGACCCTACCTTGATGACTTCATCCTCGTCTTCTTTGATGATATCTTAACATATTTCAAGAATGAAGAAGACCATGGGCCACAACTAGGAATAGTTCTTGAAACAATGAGGGCCCACAAACTATATGCTAAAAAGAAGAAACATGCCTTCTTCAAGAAGTATGTTGAATATCTAGGATTCATAGTATCGATAGATGGCATTTCAGTGGATCCTACAAAGCTCCAAGATGTACAAGACTGGCCACCCTCAACAATGGTCAAGGAAATGTGAAGCTTTGTAGGGCTAACAGGTTGGTATAGAGTCTTCATTAAAGACTATGCCTTAAGCACCACGCCTCTCACCGACCTTCTCAAAAGGGAGGTCTCCATTAATGGACATTTGCCAAACAATCTAGATTTGAGAAGCTTAAGCAGAGTTTAGTAATTGCCCCTATCTTAAGGCTACCCAACCTAATCAAAGAATTCGAAGTCATAAACTGATATGCAAGCTCTTTTGCTTTGGGTTGTGTGCTTATGCAAGAAGGACATCCCCAGTAGCCTATGCTTCAAGAAAATTAAAGATTCACGAAAGAAACTATGCCACACATGATCTAGAATTACTTGATGTAATTCACACCTTTAAATTATGGAGACGTTACCTGCTTGGTAATAAGTTTTCTCTAGTCATTGATCATAAAAGCCTAAAGTGTACTTGATGTAATTCACACCTTTAAATTATGGAGACATTACTTGCTTGGTAATAAGTTTTCTCTAGTCACTAATCATAAAAGCCTAACGTGGATTTTTACTCAACAAGATCTCAATATGAGACAACGTCGATGGGTTGTAGGAATTTGACTTTGAAATCAAGTATAGAGCAGGCAAGGAGAATGTGATTGTGGATGCCCTAAGCTGTAAATCATTCCTTAATGCTCTAATCTTGGAAGAACCCTCTAGGTCTAGAACTATTGCTATAATGATTTCCATGCCTAGTAACCCTCTCATAGAAATGGCTAAAGAAGAGGCAATGAAGGATCCAAGCTATTAGAGATTGTTAAGATAAATTTTTGTCAAGGATTCAAATCCAAAAATCAAGACTAAGTATCAATATTTTTCCATAAACGAGGAGCTTTCCTATTACAGGACAAGACTAAGTATTCCTACAAGTTAGGAACTCAAAAGGAAAATACTTTGGGAAGCTCACGATTCTCCATTTTCGGGTCATCTTGGTTATGCTAAGACTCTTAATATATTTAGAAGAAGCTTATGTTGGAAAAGACTCAAGGGTGATGTACTCAAGTATGCCACCAAATGCCTAAACTACCAACAACGAATTAAGGCCGAATGTGTCAAGTTGCCAGGAAAGCTCCAGCCACTTGACATCTCCCAGCTCCATAATGGTAGTCGTTGATATGTTAACAAAAGTTGCACGCCTTATTCCTATAAAAACCAATTACGAGGCTTCCGATATCACCATGCTTTTCATTAATAAAAATTTCAGGTTACATGGATTGCCCCAAAGAATCATCAGTGATTGCGATTCTCTCTCTTCACCTCAAACTTTTGGAAGAGTTTGTTCAAAGCTCTAGGAACCCAGCTCTGCTTTAGTACTGGAAGAGCTTATTGTAATAAGGAACCCAAATGTTGGATCCAATACCTAACCTTAGTTGAATTTTCCTACAATGCATCATACCATCAAAGTATTCAAATGACTCCTTTTCAAGCACTATTTTTCAGGCACTATGTGGGCAAGACTGTCTTACACCATTAAATTTTTTTGATCCTACCCTACAAATAGAAGCATCTAGGCAAATGATGGAAGAAATGGATCAGCAACAAGTGAAATCTATAAGGAAAGATATTCAAGACACCAAGGATCACCAGAATACATATGTTGATTAGCGAAGGCGAGAACACGTTTTCAAAGAAGGTGACATGGTTTTCCTACTAGTTTGTCCAAAAAAAAGTTATTTATCTTTGGGGGAATTCAAGAAGCTAAGTCCCAGATATTGTGGGCCATATAAGGTGCTAAAGTGTCTAGGACCAAATGCCTACAAAATGCAATTCCCTAATAACTTGAAAGCACATAATGTATTTCATGTCATTCTATTGAAAGCATATGTTCCTAACCCAGACCATGTACTTAACGACCAACAAATTGCAATGCCTAGTAAAGGAGTCCTCAAAATTAAACCAGAAAAGATACTTGACATGCGGGAGAAGACTCTAAGAAGCAAAACCCTTAGAGAGTATCTCATCCAGTGGAAAGACTAACCTGAAAAGGATGCTACTTGGATTGACCAAAAATCACTATGTAACCAATACCCCTAGTTTCATTCGATATGAGAACATCTCGATTCCTCTAAGGGGGAGAGGATGTGATTTCCTGACTTTAATTTAAAATCTTCGTGAATTCTTGCAAAATGCACTTGAATAACTCTAAAACATTAAATGGAAAAGATCTCGAGCAAAACACTCCAAGGTTTGTAACCCCATATTTTCTCGGATTGACAAGGATTGTAGCCATCTGTCACAAAAGTTATCTCGTGAACGAGAGTTGTGAGCCATAAGTCGAATTTGACCAAACACGTTTTAAACTTGGCAAGTTAAAATAAATCACAAAGCTTTAAGCTTAAAAAGCTTATGGATAAGGAAAAAGGAGAAGAAGATGTAGTGAAACCTCCCCTTTATTTTTTAATGGAAAAAAACGGTGCCATGAACTCCCTAATTTTGGCATCTTTGATTCTGAATCAAAAATCTTGAATTCACCTTCAGTAATTCAGGAGTTAACTCGAGCAAGCTCCCCCTCTTCTCAGTTTGACAAGAGGCTTGGATTAAAGTAAGATCACATTCGAAAGCCAGGCAAATCAGTCATGGCATCTTTAGCATCCTCTCTGGGCCTCAAAGATCAAATCGCTAGCATCAAATTGCATCTTGAAAGCATCTAGATTATGATTTTCCAATATACCCTCCATAAAGAGCTCTTCTTCTAGGCCACAACCCTTCTCCTTCAATTTAGCTATAAGTACGAGGCATGAGAAGCCATTGAGGTAGTCCAAACAAAGAGGAGAGGCCCTTCTCAAGAGTATAGAGTAAGAGGAAATGGGCAAGAGAAGTGCGAGGATGGGAACCCTCATCATGAAGACAAGAAGGATACTTTGCGAGCTCTTGAATTCGAATCCCCATCCTTCTATCCTATTTCTTTGTGGAATCAAGACTCTTCTCGATTTTTCTAAATTCTTGGTGATTGCCTTCCCCCATCAATCAAATTTCTCTCTATCTAATTATCCCCAAGCTCCTTTGCCAAAATCCCCTCAATACTTGCAATTAAAGACCATGACCCCGAAGAAGAAAGTTATGAAGGTCGCGGAGGCAAGAGTTGCCAATAACGTTGCGGACACAATTACTACAAACAAAATGGAAAATACGAGGATTACAAAAAAAGTTGCAACGAATACCATCAACCAAGCACCCATCATGGATCTTTATGTACTATTTTTTAATATAAATAGAGCTAGCATGCCTTCATCCCATGAATGGGCAATAAAAGTTGCATTCCTGAAATAGGATTTTTTTAAATTCCTACACATAATCTTTTTAAAACAATTTATAACCACAAATTCCAAGGGATAACTTGAGTTTGTGTACAAGATGAACCTAAGTAAGTACAAGGAAGGTACTATGCCCCTAAAAGATTTAATATTTTTGATTTGTGTTGATCGAATGAAATCTTTGATGGGTAATCACGAACTAATCCTTGGTATATAAGAGACCTTGAGATGAAATTGCCAAGGGATACTGTTTGAACCAAGATTTTCTTTTATTGCGAGCAAGGACCCATGAAACTCCAAAGGGGTTATCCTCAATAAATTCTTGTTTAGATTCAGTCCATTAGATTCAGTAGGGAAAATCAAGGAAGACTATTGGAAGGTATTGCCACTTACACTAATTTTTTCACTTATGCTAATTTTCATCGATGTTATTATTTTTGAACAGAAAAGATTTGTCTTGGAAATAAACTTGTTAAAATTTTTATGTATAATGCATTCGAAATAAGATGTTTGTGATTGTAAGTTAGGTACTGATCTTTCCTAAAATCATCAGTCTAAAAGATGGATGAGTGACTACATATCACCGACTTAGGTAGTATTCTAGTGAGCACAGAACGCCGACTGAGGCAATGGTCTTGATAGCACTAGACCTCCCCAAGGATAGCTTGAATAAAACCTACTCCAAGGGGTTTTTCTTTCTTTTTTGTTTTGTGTTAGTAAGTTTAGACCAATCATGACGCGAAAGGTCTTATTCTAGTCGGCAGGAGGAGGTGAGGATACTAGGGGGATCTGGTCATAAACTCCTTAGACTCTTACGAACTACCAACTACCCTTTGATTTCTAGACTGTTTCCTGGAAGTTCCAATACTAGTTGGGGAACATAACTTGGAGAGAATAATACATTCGAACAAGAAAATATTTGTAAAAAGTCATTTTTCTGAAAGGAACTATTAAGAAGAAATCACTTTACTCTGTTTTTGTGTCGTAAATTAAAGGTGTGTAACGAATTTGTATTAGGAGATAATTGAAAGAACCTGTTTTTATATGTTGAACCTAAAGTGGTAGGTAATTAGGTAACTAAAAACTACTCTCTTCGAGGGAAGCTGGAGGATGGGATCTAGACCTATGGTTGGGTGGTCTCGATAAGTCAAGAGCTTTCCTAAGAAGGAATAAAAATCACATTTTTTAAATAGAACTTTAGAGATCAGAAAGCTTGACTTTCATCACTTTAGAACCCTGGGCAAAAGGGATTAAAGTGTCATACTTCTCCCATTCTCTTGAACCCAGCACAACATAACTCCACTTCAACAAAAGGGATTAAAGTGTCATACTTCTCCCATTCTCTTGAACCCAGCACAACGTAACTCCACTTCAGTAAGAAATTCCTATAGGAGATGGAATCTCGAACCCTTAATACTATTCGACCATTAGTAATACATTTGACTAGAAAGACTCAGGTTGATCCTCATGGGAACGACTGGAACTTCCATTGTGGGGTAGAATCAAGTAAGCCTAGTTAGCAAACTCCAAGGGTTTTTATAAAAATCCCAGACGACGCTTCCTAGGACATATCTTGATGGACTACTAAGAACGTACCACCAAGTGAGCGGGCATGTTACACCACCATAACTAAGTATGCTCTTCTTTGCCTTAATTATATAAGATTTTTCTCCTAAGGGCCCTTATGAAGAACCTTATGAGCCTTGGCAAGTGACTTATACACTATCTCTAAAAAAAACTCTTTAACTTCTAATTGGTAACTTTTTTGAGATGTTTTCAATCACATCTACTTCAGTCTCTTTGTAAGGAGCAGTAAGGACTTAGGACTAGAATCCCATATGCACAGTAGGAGAAGTGCTACCATCGAGTTTCCTATAAAGCATTGTACTTGCTCTCTTTTCTAATGCAATGTCATAGTACTTTTGTCCTTCAGTAAAATCTCTGTGTCATTGTCAATCTTATACACAAGAATGTGTTTATGAGTTCAAGTCTCAATCTTGAAACCTAATTCACTTGTGTAATAGTCAGTCATGTCAGTGTCTTCATGAACTCACTCTTTCTCTTCCAACCTCCATAGCTTCTGCATCTGCCATGCTCTAGATCCTGCATCTTTTCACATGGTATTAGAGCTAGATGAGCATGGCACTGCCTCTCCAGTCTCTTCTCACCTCTGATCATCTCTGCCCAACTCACATTGAGCTCAAGACTTCATTTTTTCTTCATCTTTAGTCAAGCTTGTGACAACCATAGCTAGACAAGACCTATTGTACTTGGAGCTTTCATATCTCATCATAGAGGTCATATCTTTGGAATCTTCCTTCTAGAGAGTTGTGCCTTTGCTCAGGGCAAAGATTCCTATCACATAACACCTTGACATTGGCCACTCCAAAGCTCAACATTGCCAAAATTCACGATCGTTGTTGCCTATAGAATGCACTTGCTGTCGTTCATATTGTTGCCGCCATCACTACATTTTGCTATGTTGATGACCACCACAGGGCATTGATAGCCCATCATTCAAGCTTCATTTTCATATAATTTTTTTTCAAAATGATCAAATATAGCTCCTACAATGTTAGAAAAACAAGGCTGCCCCCAGAAACCCTAACTGTGACTCCATAGCCATTTTCACCTAAACTCAAGAATCTCATCATTTTCTCTCTCTTGCCACCTGGAGAAACCCATTGCCAGTCTAATCTACTGTCCCAACATCAAATCAAGAAGGGAAAGGACCCAAAAATATTGAATAAGGAATCGACGACCCCGAACTAAGAAGATTCAAGCTCGACATCAACTCAGACATATTCTTTACATAGTGTGTTTTCACACTGTCATTACTTGTGTCTCTTGACACACTATAATATGCTCTTCCGCTGATAAAATTTGAGAATTTTGGAGTTGATTTTCTGCTATCCCTACAAATCCAACACGAGAAAATACTCTCCAGTAGCTCGCTTCAAAGGAGTCGGGTTTCACACCTGGCAAACCAACATCAAACTCATCCTGATGAAGAAGGGCCTCTAGGCCATTACCACTGAAAAGAAAAGAAGCCTCGTGATGCAGACCTTGCAATCACTTGGCAAAAGAATGATGATAAGGTTTAGGCCATTATCAAACTGGAGCTAGAAGACATCTATATCCACCATGTGGATAATTGTGATACTTCACATGATACATGGAAGAGACTTGGCACTTTGTTTGGTGCACAGTCTTAGTCATCAAAGTATGGTCTCTTGATTGAATTTTTCAAGCTGGAAATGAAGTCCAACACATCACTTGCCACACATCTAAATTACATGTGGAATGGCTTCTAACCCAGCTTGCAGGAATCAACATTAAAATGGAAGAAGATGTTTACATTGGTGTTCTACTTAAAAGTTTGCCTCCTGAATATAATAATATATCAACAACTCTTATCAATATGCCAAACCTTGAGCTTGTTGATATCCAGGCATCGCTATTAGAGGAGGAAAAGAAGCTAAAAACTAAGGAAGAACCAAGCACCTCTAGAGATGAACAAGCATTATATGTTGGCAACAGGTACAAAGGCAAGAAGGATCAACTTTTCTTTGACTTCTGCAAAAGGACTGAACACACCGAGAAGTTCTGCCACACCAAAAAGAGGTCCCATAAGGCCCATCTAGTTTCTATTAAAGAAGAAGAAGAACATGGAGCAAAAGAAGAAGAAGAAGAAGAAGAAGAAGAAGACCACCACAGGAGAAGGACGAACCTCATCAGTCCTTCTATTTGGATAGACTCTTTTGGCCTTGTATTGCCTAGCCTTAATGCTTCGGACATAAACTTGTAAACTCCTCACATTGTAGCCTTGTACTATAGCCTCTGTACACTTTGTGAGGCCCCTGTTACAGCCTTTGGATGACCATCATGTTTGTGGTACCCACACTTAGTCTTTTCTGTGACAACCTCTGGTGTTTTACCATGTTTATGGTGTGCTGACACTTTGCAGGTGTTGCTTTCACTCAAGCCTCTATATGTTTTGTACTTCTGGTTGTGATTGAGGAGGGGTGTTGAGATGTTTGCAATCACACCTACTTCAATTTATTTGTAAGGAGCAGTAAGGGCTCAGGATTAGAATCCCATATGCATAGTAGGAGAAGTGCCACCATCCAATTTCCTATAAAGCATTGTACTTGCTCTCTTTTCTAATGCAATGTCATAGTACTTTTGTCCTTCGGTAAAGTCCATGTGTTATTGTCAGTCTTGTACACAAGATTGTGTTTATGAGTCCAAGTCTCAATCTTGGAACCTAATTCACTTGTTTAATAGTCAGTCATGTCAGTGTCTTCATAAAATCACTCTTTCTCTTCCAACCTCCATAGCTTCTGCATCTGCCATGCTCTAGATCCCACGTCTTTTCACAAATTTCACCTAAGAGAATCTCCTTTTTTCCTGTAATCTTATAACCAGGGTACTAGTTTTGTTATATATGAACATAACCCTAAATTTTTAATCTTTTAAGACTTTGCAAAAAAATTATTCTAAGTTTCCATTTCCTACCTATTATCTCATCAAATTCATCCTAGTTTGAGGATCATAGTCTCTGATGAAATTGTAACACTATTTCTCTCACATAGTCTTCCAACCCACATTTAGCCACCAACTCCATAAGTTTAGGATACTGGTTGATAATGCATTCCAAGTTGGCAAGTAGTGAAACCTTAAAGTTCAAAAACCCCACATGCTAGCCTTAGGACCAAACTCTTTGGACTACCCCATAGTGAACATGATCTTGTCATCATTACAAGAATCCATGATGGACATTAATGTATGCATGTCATTGGTTTCGACTAGTGCGACTATGTGGATTCCATATGCAAATGTAAACATTAAGACCACATCTTGAGAAAGTTTCAATTAATCAACAAAAAATAATTGAAATAATAGGCAATCATACCTTCATGTGTTATTATAAATGCCAAAATTGATGACTCCCCCTTCCTCCTTGCAAATAGCAAAATCTAGCAAGCTTCCTAGCATGTACATGTAACAAATGGAGGACTAGGAAAGATGACAATGTAACACCAAAAAAAGAAAAAAATTTATGTACAAAGAAAGTCCTAAGGAAACTAGACAAAGGGTGAAGAAGAAGGAAGGGTGGATAGCCACCACTAGGTGTAAGATTTGAGATTGTACTCCAATTCAACAAAATTGTCAAGGCTGAATGGTAGTATAGTCAAACTACAAAAATAAGTGGTAATATTTTATGAGAACCATGGATTGGTGAAGCAATCAGCCACATATATCTCCTCCTCAATAAGAACCTTGTCAAATAATGGATGGTTTTGCAAGTTGGATGGCACTTCTAGGTTGCAAGCCAATTTGTTGGCATGTAGTGAAACATTAAAGTTACGTTGGGTCATCTCAATGAGTGCTAGTGGCATGCCACTGCTTAGCAATGGTTATGAGACAACTATCGTCATAGGTGATCTCAAGCTAGTAACCATACTATTAGTATAACAAATGAGTAGAAGTAGTTTGTTTGGCCTCAAGTTCTTCAATCTTAGCCTATCTTTACATATTCAACTTGCATTAAGAGACTCTTGTTGAAGAGATGTTCATTCTCCTCTAAGATGGGATTTCATTGTGTAGCAATTTTAAGTGACATTGTTTGCAAGGACAAGATCAATCATGGCAAAGAGGTAGGCAAAAGTGGTAAACATAGAGTCAAATTGGAGTAACCAAATAGCTTTCAAGGAATTATTCTTCTTGGCCAAGTGTACAACCATGTTGCCAAGAGAGTGGTAGACAAGCAAAGATTTTTAGACATCAATGTGGATAGGATTAGCTAAATTAATCATTAGATTAGTGGAGAGGGAGTTGGGGATTGAGCTCTTTAGGGATTTTTTGGGAGAAAGATCAATGTGAGGGTCATGGCCAAAAGAATAGTAAAAGATATAGAAGGTGGGTTAGCAGGGTATGAAACAACACACTCTTTAGAATTTGGCTACTCAAGTGTGGCTAAAGGTTTTACAAAAATCAAATGTTGGGGAGATGGATGGTAGTGATGTGTGAGGTTGCCTCACCAATATAAAGAGTTTGACATTTGCATGTGCTTGGAGGTGCCTTAGCCAAAGCCCAAGGTGAAGAACATATGGGAGCTCACGTCTTTTGGATATCAAAATGTATGCATTACCCCTATCATAGCCTTAGATCTCTAAGAGTAGATGTGGCACCCAATGAAAGGAAAATTTTGGCTTTGGAAGAGACTTGTAATGTTGACACATGACTTTTGAGGATTTAAAGAGCTAAGAAAATATCATTGATGGAATGCAAGTGGGGAATTAATGTAAATAATGGTGTGGGGGTTGATATGTCTTAATATGGCTGCCATTGAAGTGTTCAATACCTTCCTTTTCTAGGTTCTCAAGTTCAACATTACTTGTCTTGTTGATTTAATAGGCAGAATAAGGTTAACATTGCATGTCTTGTTGATTTGATGAAAGTGATAAGGTCAATTATCGCCTACCATAATGATTTGATGGAAGTGATAAGATTTGAGGTCTTGGAGTTTAAATTTTTGCTTATGTCCTTTCAGAGAATACAAGAGCACTAGGTTACCTATATTAAAGGATTGCTATTGGACATGTTTATCAAACCAAGCTTTGCATCATGCCTTTTCAGAAAAGGAGGGCATGTGCTCCTAAAAGATGAGTCTCAATGAGGCATTCCAAGTCAAGATAATTAATCCAAGCACTAGTGCCTTCTTGATGCTCCTACGCTACAATATAGATACTGGAGATTAGAAACTCTATTGGCATTATAGTACTAGTACCATACATAAGCCACTAGTTACAGCCTTGCAAGTTGTGCAATAATCCCATAGGACTATCATAAGCTTGTTATCCCAATCTGAACACAAAAATTTGAACATGAAGGAGACATATTCTTAGTCAAAATATTATGCAACTTCTTGTTGGTGGACTCGACTTATCCATTGGCTTGAGGATAGTGGCTTGCAATGGATAGTAAAAATTGTGGAGAGAAAATGCTCGTGTCTTAATGCTACTTATCAGTATGGACATGTGGTCAACCATATATATTCCTTTCCTTTTTCATGACCATGTCTTAATGCTACTTATTAGCATGGACATGTGGTCGACCATATATATTCCTTTCCTTTTTCATGACCATGTCTTAATGCTACTTATTAGCATGGACATGTGGTCGACCATATATATTCCTTTCCTTTTTCATGACCATAGAAAGATCAAAATCTAGTGAAAGCAATAACCCCATATGTTGACGACTCTTCCTATAGTACATGGATTGTGTATGAGATAAAGTAAAGCTTGGCAATAAACAAAGAAGGTAAAGGGTGTGGCGGCAAGCAAGTAATGAACGTTGAGACTTCTTAACTACATACACAATTGTTGCTAATGTAAAAAATGTACAGCACAGTAGACAAAATCTGAGCAAGGAGAAGAGAACACACAACAAATATGAGAAGAATAGAGACTGCTTTAATTTCAAATGAACTCATACAAGGATGGCTCTGTCCACCTGTGTGCTTCCACTGTGTGGCTTAGATGGCGATCCAGATAGATGATTGGCAAAAATATTAGGATAGTAGGAAGAACTTTGATTGGGTGAAAGATATATAGATTATGGCTTTACAAGGGGTCTTCCTTTTATAGCTTGGGAAGGTAGTCTAGTTGACATGTCTAACCATATTATTACTCTTCCCTAGTCGACCAGGGAATATTCCAAAGAATATTCTCTTTATCGTCGGATCGAGAATGCTACCCTCGACCCCTTGTCAACAAAGGGGGCCAACTCCCACACCCCGCAACTTGATGCATTGTGCCTCAAGTTGGTATCAACATAACTACTCTATCTAACCCAAAGGCTTGATCCATAGAGGTCACCTTCTTACCATCGGGTCACATAGACTCATTTGACATACAAGTTAGGATCCACCTATCCGTGCTCACACATGGCTTCTCCTCATAATGGGGGCCTTACAAATTTGAGCACCATGGATCATTGGTGGCACCTTATGAGGCCGGGACATTGAGCATATCTAATAGATAAACCTTCCTAGTCAATGGTGGAGCAATTCATCTAAGACTCATTGAGTTATCTACTATACTCAAGCTCACTAAAAAGTCCATGTTATGTTCACCTAGTTGACACAACAACGCTCCAATGGCAATCAAGAGGCATCGATATGAACATGGAATATAATAGTTCAACCTAGGGCTTGTAAAATGAGTGCCAAAACAAGAGCCTTCTTTAGGTCTCATAGGCTCCTTGGCATTTGAACAATCCACTCCCACACAACCAAAAGCTTATAAAAAGCATCCTAGCAAAAGAAGAATAATATAATTGAAATCAAATTGAAAATATTAGCAATGTGCTCAAGAAAACATTGAATGCCCTTCAGAATGGTGGAAGGTAGAAGATCCATAATAACTTTGATCTTGGTTGTATAAGCGATATGTATGTGTATATATATACATTACATTAAAAATTTTATGTTTATTTTTTCTTAAAATTCTCAAAAACTTTGATTTTTTGGGGGAAATTTTGTTGGGAATTTCTTGGTAAAAAGAAAGTTTTTTTTTAATTGATTAATTTTCTAATATTTCTTTAAAATTCAAAATAATATTTGATAAATTTTAATCAATTGTGGAGGTTCCTTGGTTTTTAAAATAATTTAGAAATTCGATTTTTTATATAAGAAATTTCAATAATTTTTTATAAATTTAAAGTAATTTTTAGAAAAAATCTTGATTAATTGGTTAAAAATTTATTTTAAATTTAGAAAATAATAGTTTTCTTAATTAAAATTTTTGGGATAATAAATAAGTATATTTTCTTGAAAGAAAAAAATCGAGTATGTTACAAGAGAGAACAAGAAAAAAGTGACAAAGTACAAATGTAAGTGAGCAGATTTATAAGATTCTCGTCAGGCAAGATCTTGACAAGTTCAACATATTGTCCTCTACCACCTCCCAAATAAAGTGATAGCCCACCTTAATGTTCTTAATCTTTGGATGGAAGATTGAATTCTTTGCCAACTGAGCAACACTCATAGAATTCAAAGGATAGTGTAGAAGTAATAGTAATACCAAGGTTTGCCACCAAACAGTCTAGCCATAGGGCCTCCTTGCAAGCCTCAGTGACTCCAATATACTCTACCTTAGTAGTAGATAAGGCCATGCATTTCTGCACCTTGGACATCCAATAAGTAGCCTTGAAACAACACCTCTAGCAAAATGAAGATATACCTAGAGGTGGACTTTCTACTATCTGTATATCCTACATAGTCGAAGTTAGTGTAATCCATGACTATGAAATCTTGGCCACCATAGCAAATGCTCATATGTATAGTGACTTTTGGGTAGCTCACGATACCCTTCATAATGTCCCAATGTCCCTAGCTAGGTGTAGCCATATAGTGTGCTAAAACTCCCACTGCAAATACTATGTCAGGGCAAGTGACCATCATGATATACATCAAACTACCCATTGCATATGCACAAGAGATCTTGGCCATCTCTACCTTCTACTCATTTGATTGAGGATAATCAACCTAATTGATCTTCACATGGGAAGGTAAAGGCTAGCCTATAGGCTTAACATCTTGCATTTGAAATTGCTCAAGCACTTTCTATATGTACATTTGTTGTGATAGGTAGAGAAGCGTCTTAGAATGATCACGCATGATGTGTATACCATGAATATGTCCTTCATCTCAAAGTTCTTCTTGAGTTGAGTCTTCAAGGCATCTAGCTCATCATGAGCTCTCCTAAAAACTGTTAGATATGATCAATGCCCCACCCTCATTAGGTGCTACCAATGATCCATGGTGCTCAAAGTTGTAAGGCCCCCATTATGAGGAGAAGCCAAATGTGAGCCCAGACATTGGTTGAGTCCTGACTTGTATATCAGATGAGGTCTATGTGACCGGATGGCAAAAAGGTGACTGTTGTGGGTCTAATCTTTGGGTTAGACGGAGTGGTTAAGCTGGTAGCAACTCGAGGCACATTGCATTGAGTTGCGTGGTAAGGGAGTTAAAAGGGGCCCCTATTGTGGGGTCCGGGGGCCGCGGAAGCGGCCCCTGGCTGGGGGGTCCCAGGGGGGCCAGCGGCCCCCCTGGCGGGGGTCCGGGGGCAGCACCCCCGGCCCGATGGTAAAGGGAATATTCCCTGGCCGACTAGTGGAGGCTCATATGGTAGGTCGGTCAGCAGGCCAACCTAACGACCTTCGCAGGCTATAAAAGCTAAACCCCTTCGCAGCCATCTTATACTCATCTTTCACCCAGTCAGAGTTGTTGTTCCAGCTAGCCTTAAGCTCTTCACCTATCTTCTGTCTAGATCGCCATCTAAGCTTCACACAGTGGAAGCGCACGGGTGGACAAAGCCATCTTTGTATCAGTTGTTTGGAATTAAAGAATTTACTGATTCTCCTCTTATCTGTTGTGTACTCTCTATCTCTTTCTCAGATTCTGTTCGCTGCGCCGTGTAATATTTTACATGGTATCAGAGCCCAGGGGGCTCTAGAGATCGGAGAGCGTGCAAGAGGCAAAGGCTTCAACAGCAAAGAGAAACTATGTCGACTCCAGGAAGCGGTTTTGGCGCATCAGGCAGCGGTGCAGGAGGTGGTGCTGCTGTACCGGCTATTCAAACACTGAGGATTCGTCCACCAACCTTCAGCGAAGGCAAGTTAGATGGTACAAACTACACCTTGTGGAAGTTCAAAATTACAACTATCCTTGATTCTTATGAGCTTCTGGAGACTGTGCTGGGGACTGACGCAGAACCACAGCCTACCCCCGACCCATCAAATCCTAGTGTGATGATTCCTCCGAATGCAGATCTTCTACGAGCTTGGAAACGAAGGAATGCAGATGCATTGTGTGCCTTAGTTACAAGCTATTCTGACAGTGTTTTGACTCTGATTCAGCATACAACCAAAGCGTCAGATGCTTGGAATGTACTAAGGAGTCAGTATGAAACACGAAACCAAACAAGGATTCAAAACTTGGAGAATCAACTAGCAGCGGAGAAGTTTGCTGAAGGAGAGACGGTTGAAGCATTCATCACTCGGATTAAGAATCTACGCGACCAGATGGCTGGCGCTGGGATACAAAAGACTAGTGAAGAGCTAGCTCGGAGGTGTCTTCGGATTTGTCCACAAAAGTTTGATGGACTAGTAACTGCCCTTAATACTCAGGTGAGACCTCAAGCTTTGACTTTTGAGGAGTTTTTTGCATTATTAATGGAGGAGGAGTTGAGGGTGAAAGCCCGAGAAGGAAGCAACAATGGAGATGCTGCATTCTCTGCCAATGCAAAAGGCAAAGGTGTTTCCTCCACCAAAAATGATGGTGACAAAAAGAAGAAGGGCGGCAAGAAGAAGTTTCAAGGAGAGTGCTTCTACTGTAAGAAGAAAGGACATGCAATTGCAGATTGTCGTGTCAAGAAGGCAGATGAAAAGAATGGTACCCTTAAAAGTAAAGGGAAAGAGACAGCCAATACGGCTGAAGCAGAGTTGGAATTATTCATGGCGACCATTGAGGAAGTGTGCTCCTCGGCGCAATAAGAATCTACCACTGACTCTTGGGTGTTGGATAGTGGGGCCTCCCGTCACATGACCAACAAGAAAGGTCTATACAGTTCTATGCAGCCTCTACAAGAATCCATCACTGTGACGGTTGGAAATGATGCTAAATGCCCTGCTGCGGGCACAGGCGATATTTCTTTTGTTGCTGCAAATGGTGAAGTCAAAAAGCTTTCAAATGTGTTGTATGTTCCCGAAATCAGGAGAAATCTCTTATCAGTTGCTGCCATAACTGATCTTGGTCATGAAGTGAGGTTCAAGAAGACAGGTGCAGAAATTATTGATAGTGCTGGCAAAATTGTTGGCAAAGGAGAAAGAAGGAACAACCTGTATGAGCTAAGTGCTCTTACAGCCACTGCTGGAGTGGGCACAAGTAAGCTTTGGCATGAAAGGTTTGGACACATCGGATTTGCAGTATTGAAGGAGATGCAAAAGCAAGGTATGGTTGCTCACCTACCTACAATAACTGAATTGAAGGAACCATGTGAAGCTTGTATGATGGGCAAGCAACAGAGAAAGGCATTTCCACAAGAAAGCAAGAATAGAGCACAGGCTTCTCTAGAGTTGGTGCATGCTGACTTGTGTGGTAAGATGCCTACACAGGCCTTGGGGGGATCTTCTTATTTTATGTTGATTGTCGACGACTACAGTAGGAAGATGTGGGTGTACTTCCTTCGTGATAAGGCTCAAGCTTTTGGTAAGTTTAAAGAATGGCTAATACTTGTTGAGAATGAAACAGGGAAAAGTGTGAAGAAATTTAGAACAGATGGTGGTGGTGAGTTCAACTCAAAGGAGTTTGAAGGCTTTTGCAAGAGCAAAGGGATCAAGCGTCAATTGACGACGCCTCACACACCTCAGCAAAACGGTGTTGTGGAACGCAGGAATCGCACCATTGTGGAGATGGCAAGATGCATGCTAAAGGGCAAGGGATTGCCTAACCATTTTTGGGCTGAAGCTGTTAATACTGCAGTCTACATTCTAAATCGGAGCTATACAAAGGCTCTCAAGGGAAAAACACCTCATGAGGCTTACACTGGTAAGAAACCATCTGTCTCACATTTTAGAATTTTTGGATGTGAATGTTATGCACATGTTCTAGATGAGAAGAGAAACAAGTTACAACCAAAAAGCAGAAAATGTATCTTCTTGGGTTATAGTGATGAGCAGAAGGCTTACAAATTATATGACCAAGAGGCAAAGAAGATCATCGCGAGCCGTGATGTGGTGTTCAAGGAGAAGCCGCATACAGTGGAGGAGGAGAAGGCAAGTTCTTCCACTTTATCATCAAGCGAAGAAGTAGTCCACTATGAACCTGTCCCGAGAGCTATCCCTATCCTTAAGGAGGAGGAAGCATCATCTTCAGATGATGAGGAAAAAGTTCACCAACCTGACATCACCCCACCGGAAAAGCCATTGCCGCGCTGGGTGAAGCAGCTCTATGACCACAATAATCCTATGCCTGCATCTGTTGAGGAGAAGGCAGACGGACCAAGGAGGTCTCAGAGAATAGAGGAGCAAAGGAGGGCTTCTACTCACATAGTCAATATGGCCTTGATGGTTGAGATTATGAGAGAAGTAAAGGAGCCAACTGACTTAGAAGAAGCACTTGCAGATCCATCATGGAAGGCTGCTATGCAGGCGGAGTATGACAGCATAATGAAGAATGACACTTGGGAGCTAGTGGATCGACCAGCAAAGCGGAAGGTTATTGGCACCAAGTGGATCTGGAAGGTAAAGTACAAGGCTGATGGTACATTAGAAAAGTACAAAGCTAGACTGGTTGCCCAAGGATTTTCACAAGTTGAAGGGTTTAATTTTCAAGAGTCATTTGCCCCAACTGCCAGAATGACCACTATTCGTACGGTACTTGCAGTGGCTGCCCACAAGAAGTGGCCAGTGTACCAAATGGATGTTAAGTCAGCGTTCTTAAATGGTGACCTCAAGGAGGAGGTGTACGTGGCTCAGCCACCAGGGTTTGAGGACCCCCATTCTGAGAACAAAGTGTGTAAACTGAAGAAGGCATTGTATGGGCTGAAACAAGCCCCCAGAGCATGGTACCAGCGGATAGATAGGTTCTTTTTAAACCTAAACTTCAAAAGATGTGCCTCAGATGCTAACTTGTATGTTTACAGGGATGGTAAAAAGTCTGTAGTGATTGTCCTATATGTGGACGACCTTCTTATTACAGGTGACTATGAAGATATGATCAACCAAACTCGAAAGGCTTTGAGTTCTGAGTTTGAAATGACAAACTTGGGCTTGCTGCACTATTGTTTGGGGATTGAAGTCTGGCAAGAGCCAGGAAAGATCTTCATCTCTCAGAAGAAGTATGCATGGGAGATCTTGAAGGCATTTGGCATGACCGAGTGCAAGGAGATAGCTACACCTATGGAGGTGAATGCAAAGTTATCCGTCGAGGATACATCAGCACTAGCAGACATTGGGAGGTATAGGAGGTTGGTCGGCAGTCTGATCTACTTGTGTAACACCAGACCAGATATCAGTTTTGCTGTTGGTGTTTTGAGCAGGTTCTCAAACAAACCTCATGAGAGTCATTGGAAGGCTGGGATGCAGGTGCTCAGATACTTGAAGAAAACTCTTGACTATGGTATCACATACAGTTTCGGAACTTCTCTTGTGGGGAACTGTGACTCAGATTGGGCAGGAGACATTGATTCTAGGAAGTCAGTTTCTGGTTATTGTTTCTCTTTGGGTTCAGGAATTTTCTCTTGGATTAGTAAGAAGCAACCAACAGTGGCATTGTCTTCTACCGAAGCAGAGTACAAGGCAGCTTGTTTTGCTGCATGTGAGGCCGTATGGTTGAGAAGGATTCTATGGCATATGGGAGTGCAGGATGAAGAACCAACTGTGCTGAGATGTGACAATCAGAGTTGCATCGCTATTGCCAAAAATCCAGTGTTTCATGCACGCACCAAACATATAGAGATCCAGTATCACTATGTGCGTGATTTGATGGAGGATGGGATAGTGGAATTGGTCTACTGTCCAACAGAGGAGAATGGAGCAGATATCTTCACCAAAGCACTTACGAAGGATCTGCTTCAAGTTCATCTTCAGAGACTCGGCATTGGGCCGAGGAGATAGTTCACCTATGGGTGGACATTGAGGGGGGGTGTTAGATATAATCAATGTCCCACCCTCATTAGGTGCTACCAATGATCCATGGTGCTCAAAGTTGTAAGGCCCCCATTATGAGGAGAAGCCAAATGTGAGCCCGGACATTGGTTGAGTCCTGACTTGTATATCAGATGAGGTCTATGTGACCGGATGGCAAAAAGGTGACTGTTGTGGGTCTAATCTTTGGGTTAGACGAAGTGGTTAAGCTGGTAGCAACTCGAGGCACATTGCATTGAGTTGCGTGGTAAGGGAGTTAAAAGGGGCCCCTATTGTGGGGTCTGGGGGCCGCGGAAGCGGCCCCTGGCTGGGGGGTCCCAGGGGGGCCAGCGGCCCCCCTGGCGGGGGTCCGGGGGCAGCGCCCCCGGCCCGATGGTAAAGGGAATATTCCCTAGCCGACTAGTGGAGGCTCATATGGTAGGTCGGTCAGCAGGCCGACCTAACGACCTTCGCAGGCTATAAAAGCTTAACCCCTTCGCAGCCATCTTACACTCATCTTTCACCCAGTTAGAGTTGTTGTTCCAGCTAGCCTTAAGCTCTTCACCTATCTTCTGTCTAGATCGCCATCTAAGCTTCACACAGTGGAAGCGCACGGGTGGACAGAGCCATCTTTGTATCAGTTGTTTGGAGTTAAAGAATTTACTGATTCTCCTCTTATCTGTTGTGTACTCTCTATCTCTTTCTCAGATTCTGTTCGCTGCGCCGTGTAATATTTTACAGAAACAAACATATCATTGATATAAACTACCAAGACAATAAGGCTACCATCATAGGCCTTCTTTGTGTAAAGATATGGATTCATATCACTACTATGAATTTATCCCTATGAATGCATGAAAGCATTGAAACTTATGGTACCTAAGTGCCTGATTAAGACCATAAAGGCTCTTTCTCAACTTGCACACTAGGTGTTCCCTTCCCTTCTTAATAAAGGCCTTAGGCTACTACATATAGATATCCTCATGTAAGTTCCCATGCAGAAAAGTGGTTTTCACATCTATTTGAGACAAAGGTCAAGATCTAACTCTGCAACTAAGGCTAACTCCAAGCATAGGGTGGTCATCTTGACTAAATGAGAAAGTAATTTATATGCCATACTCTTGCTTAAAACCCTTAGCAACCAATCTGTCCTTCTATGTTGGCTTAGGGTGTCTAGGGGTACTGTTCAGCTTGTATACCCATTTGCATGGCAATGAATGTTTCCCATTGAGCAAAGGAATCAAATCCCATATATAGTTTTTCGACAATGATTTAAGCTCAAAATGCATGGCCATCTCCCAAGAGTGACTATCACCTCTATATATGGCATTCTCATAAGTAAGAGACTCACCAGAGTCTGTCACCATAACAATGTCCATGGAGGGTGCAAACTGATTAAGTTGACATCTATGTCTAGTAGACTATCTCAAAATAGTTCATGGGGCATGTACATCGTGTCTAACATCATGATCATGGGCCACTGGAACATTAGTTGTAGGCTATCTAGCTAGCTATATAAGAACATGAGGCTCCTCTTGAAAGATCACCTTGCATACCTCAACTACATGCTCATGCTGCATATGTATCTTCTTCTCATGGAAGAAAACATCATGGCTGCATATGACCTTCTGAGCCTATGGATACCATAGGAGATAGCCCATCTCACTTGCATCCCCATAACCAAGAAATATGTATTTTACTCACTTAGGATCTAGCTTATTGTGTTTGTTCTTGATACATGGTAGAAAGCCTCACATCTAAGGACTCTAAGATGCACAAATGAGCGAGGTTTTCTTGAAAATATCTCCTCTCCAACTTGACAACCAATAGTAGTACATGGAGATTTGTTTACTAAATGTACGGTAGTAGTAATTACCTCAACTTAAAAATGTTGCAATAAGCTAGCCTAACTAAGCATACTTTGGACTCTGTCTTGAATGGTCTTGTTCATGTGCTTGGCAATGCCATTTTGGGGTGGGGTATATGACATTACAAATCTACTCAAATGCTTCAGAAACATACTTGCCCTCATTGTTAGACCTTAGGTTTTTTAGCCTATATCCAATTTAGTTCTCAACAAGAGCAAGCCAATGTTGAAAGGTAGATAAGACATCCCAAGAGAATATGCCTAGATCTTATGTGAAAAATCATCAATGAATGTAACAAAGTACTTTGTGCCACCCAATGTGACTAGTAGGGTATGGAACCACATACATTAGAATGCATAAGAGCCAAAGGTTCACCCATGTGCATAATGCCATAATTTTAAGGAGAACTATGTGTCTACCAATCATAAAGACAATGGTCATAAGAATCAAATCATTTGTAATCAAGAGGTAGAAGATACTGCAAATGAGTAAGAATTTTCATTTCCTTTAAGGACACGTTCCCAAGGTGATGATGCCATAAAGATACATGTGGTATGTTAGCCACATCCAAAGCATGGTCAAGGGATCCAAATACAAATAAAGGATAGAGGATACTAGCCTTGGAACCTTCGGCAAAAACAAGATTACAATGGGTAATATTGCATGCACATCACCAAAAGATACATAATAGGTTGCATCATCCAACTGTCTAGTAGGTAGAAGGCCTTTGGTCAGCTCTGGTATATGGTGTGCATTATGCATAGTAAAAAAGCTACTTGAAGGAAACTATAGGCATACATACCTAATGCCAAGTCATTTCCTAATCTCACAAGACATGCTAGGTGTGGTAAGACTGAAACCAATCCCTATGTGGGGTAACATAAAAGGAAACCCTCAAATCAAGCAACCAACATTGAGAATACATAAACAAAGCATTAGTCAACTGAGAAGCATCAAGAGAGGAAGCTACTAAGATGTACTCATAATTTGACTCAAGCTACACTACATTTATCTCATCAATCTTTACGTTGGACTTGCTAAGAATAATCATATGATTGTCAGACTTTTCTTGTGCTTTGCCCTTGCCTTTCTCTTTGTGCTTAACATTGTACATCTTATGGCATTGTAGCCAAATATGACCACGCTTCCCATAGTTTTGATATGCCAGAGAGGTCCTATAACTAGGGGACTTATTGTAAGACTGATACCTTTGTGAGTCTCTATCACATCAGTTATTACCACTTTTGCCATCATGTCTGTCCCTAACAGCCAATGTATAAGAAGTACATGTTGCATCTACATTATTTTTTTAAATCTCCTATATGAGTAAAGAACCTTCAACATCCTTGATTTTCAAGCCATTCTTAGGTATATTAACACACATGGTAGCACAGAAAGTACCCCATGACTCGGGAGGTATCATAAACAAGAACAAGGAAGGTAGATTATACTTGAATTCAATGCCCTATAAAGTCAACTCACTAAAAATCAAAAGAAATTAATTCAAATGTGCAGACACACTAGTCTCTTCCTTCATGCTAAGGTCCATGAGTTGTCTCAAGAAATAAATCTGTGATGCATCACTTTACTTGTCATAGAGACTGCATGTTGTTGAGGGTTGATATGATTGTGTTTTTGGCTTTTTTACTTGGATTTTCAGGTAATTTGTGTATGATTTATATGATGATTTATTTTTTGAAAGTGTTTGAAAGAGTTTTGGGTAAGGTTGAATAGGTTTGAGAATCTCATTATGTTTTTCAGTGGAGATATGACGTGCTTATTGGTTATGTTGAGTTTCTGTTTTATTATGTTTTTCTTTTGTATGAGAGGTTGGAGTGATGATTGATGGAGTTTAAGAATGTTTCAAAGCTTATTGAATTATTCTTGATGGTTTTGAATGATTTTAGTTGAGCTAAATGCTTTCTAATGACTTTCTATTAAGCCTCCATTGAGCTTCTGTAGAGCATTTGTCTCTGTTTTGTTTTTATTTTCTAGGCCTTTGTAAGTGTTCTATTGGATGAATGTGTAGCTTGGGAAAGTTTTATAATCTTTGTAAGATATGAATAAAAGTTCAAAATAGTTGAAAGAAGTGGAAGAAGTAGCTTCTTAAGACTCAAGTGAAGACTGAAATGACAATGTCAGTGTTGAGCTGTGAAAGGACATTGTAGTGGATCTGTTGGCCTTTCATATGAGACATACATCTTGGGAGGGGTATCCATGAACAAATAGGGGTTATGGATGATTATTATTGACCATTAAAATGTACTATTGAGAGGAAGTATGTGTGAGAGTGATAGATACTAAGAGATAGCCAAATTTTCATAAAGAACAATGTACCTATGAGTGAGAGATCATGAGAGAGATTATGAAGACTGTGAAGATGATGAAAGATGAATGCTATGTGATGATTTTCATTCAAAGTGGAGAATTATTTTGTGTTTTATTGTTCTTTTGATGAAGAATATGAAGAATGTGTTGAAGTTTTGTTGTGATAAATTCGTGGGAGAATTGTTATATGAAGTTTTGTGAAGATTTTAGAAGATTGGTGTTTTTTCTCTTCTTGTGGTTGATGAAAATATAAAGAACATGCTTGTTGATGATACAAGATAGATTTTCTTACAATAAGATCTGTGTTTTCTTGGTGTTTCTCTTGGGGCTCCATGTTTTTGGTGCATAGGAGATGAAACTGCCATTAACAAGCAGCAGCAACAGAGGTTGAAAATGAAAGAATGGGCACGATTGAAGAGAAATTGGAAGATTGGCGAATCCCTACAAATGTTGAAGAATTGGAGATCTTCATTACCAAAGCCACCTTCTATAAGAAGTGAATCCTTCAATTGCAGAAGCATGTCACTATCTTGATGCAGGCTCTATGTGACAAACTAATCCCACTATCCTATGGAGCTACAAAAAGTTGTATCACAATAGCCAATTGTTTTCCACAAAACTGAAAAGAAAAGCAAAAACAGAGAGAATGACCATCCATGGGAGATTTAGCCTTCATTGAAGAATTTTCAAATATCATTATGTGGGAGATTGTGAATAAGCTTCAGGAGTCATGGCCAGTTGAAGTTCACAAGAAAAAGAAGGAAAGGAGTTGGAATCTATTCATGGATGCTCAACAGCAAGATACATGTGATACTTTATGCACTAATAATAACATTCTATTTGTCTAATTGGCAATCCATTGGAAGCTAGTGAAGGGAGATTCAAGGAGAGGAGTAGACGGAAGAGAAGGGGTTTAAAGAAATAGAAGATGTAGAAAAATACTCATAGAGGTGAAGCCTGTCAATTTATTTCTGCATCTTGAAAAGATAAATCTCTTGTAGACCAAAAACATGCATAAAACAATAGCTTCCTCTCTGCTACTCAGACCGCCCATTTGATGCTTCTATTGACTCCAAAAGGGGGGTAAAATAAGAGGACACATGGTTAGAATTCTCCCAAATGGCTCCTTCTTCTTCTCCTAGTTCGATGTGATGTTTGCTATTTGTAAACTGCGATCGCGCATCGCACGATTTTGTCAATCCTTTTTTTTGCATAAAATCCCCCAAAAATGGCTGAAAGCCACTTTCTTTTTTTTACATCTCATCCTATTCTAAAAATTGTCTACAAATTTTGGATATTACAAGAAATAATATCCAAAATATCAAAAATAGATTAAACTTATCTAAAAATCTAGTATTTTTGAACCATCCACACTATAGACACTGACACTAATGACTAACATGGCATTGACTCTCTAGATCAATAAGAAAGCTGAATGAAGATGCACTCTAAAGTTTTTCACAGTGTGTCCATGTGGTGGTACGATATCCTCCCCCTCTTAACCTGCACATACTCCGGCATGTGCCAAAGTCTTATGGATTTGCAATATCAGAAGAGGGAAGGCAAGGAGCATTCTGACATACCAAGCAAGCCTAGTAATGAGAGCAAGGAGTTTTTGAAAGAGTTGATACAAGCGCAGGTTGAACGGAAAGAACCAGTGAAGTGAGGCCATACTTGAAACAAAGAGGTTAGGAGACAAGCCCAGGGATAGGGTTTGGACTTACAAATATCGTAGAAGATCATGAAAGAAGCCCAAGCCTTATAGACAAAGGCATCAATGGAGAGCTAGCACGACACCACAATGGATATCCAAGGCATTGCTTCGTGCTCAAGGATATTATGCAGGCAACCAATGGATTTGGGTACCAAAACCCCCTGCTAAACCACCTTGGTCAGAAGCCCAAATTAGGTCAAAAGCAACGAGGCATGGGAGGAACGCTTGAAGCAAGCACCTAGAGCATGGTCTGACAAGATAGGATAGTATCTTTTCACTATTGGCTTTCAGATTTCCAAGGCAGATTTCTCACTTTATGTGAGAAAAACAGAGAAAGCTATTATGCTACTTGTCATTTATGTTGATGATTTGATTATCACAGGTGATAGTGATGAAGATATCCTTCATGTAAAAATGCTATTGAAGCAGAAGTTTGAGATGAAGGATTTGGGAGAGCTGCGTTATTTCTTGGGCATTGAGGTGATTAGATCACTAAGTGGGATATGGATCTTGTAGAGGCAGTATGGATTGGACATACTGTCCAAATATGGGATGACAGGCTGTAAGCCTATTTCAGTTCCTTTGGAGCAGAATGTGAAGCTGAGCGCAGATGCATGTGAGCTTCTGGAAGACCCTACTATGTACAGACGCAAAGTAGGAAGTTTGATTTATATGACTATTACCAGGTCAGATTTGAGCTATGCTGTTGGATTGGTAAGTCAGTTTATGCAGGCTCCAAGGAAACTGCATTTGGATGCGGCTAGACGCATACTCAGGTATGTGAAGTCCACATTGTAGTATGGACTACTTTATGAGACTGAGGTTCAGATACAGTTGCATGGATACACTGATGCTGATTGGGCTGGTAGTATTTCTGATAGACGATCTACCAATGGATATGTGTTCTCTTTTGGGAGTGTTGCAGTCACTTGGAGCAGCAAGAAACAACCTAAAGTTGCCTTGTCGAGCACAGAGGCTAAGTACAGGGGCGCAACAATGGCTGCATGTGAGGTAGCTTGGTTGCATAAGCTGATGCATCAGCCTACAGATGGGCCAGTTGTCATTTATTGTGACAACATGAGTAGTATACACTTGGCAAATAACCTAGTCTATCATGCTAGAACAAAGCACATTGAGGTGCATTATCACTATGTGCGGGCCAGGGTTTTACTAGGTCTTATTGATCTAGTTTATGTCAGCACAAAGGATCAGGTAGCTGACATATTTACGAAGGCATTGGGCGCAGATAAGCTATGCAAGTTTAGAGGCCTGCTTGGTGTGCAGGAATTGGGATTGAGCTCGAGGGGGAGTGTTGAGATATCGAGCTCCACTCGTGATATGCCAGGGTGACCGTTGTGCATTTATGTCACCAACTTGTCAGTTGCGGATGCGATTGGTACACCGCCCATGAATAATAGCTAGATGACAACTATCCTTATCTACTCTAGTTTGTGGCTCAGTTAGTATGCCACCTTAGTTAGTTGAGTTTGGTTTGAGACCCATATATAGGGTTCTTCTATTTCTATGTACTTGAGTTCTTTTTGGCTTACACAACTAAGAAGAGGAAAACTGTTTTCAGCCTCCACCTCTGTGTGTATTCCCCCATTGTGCAAGCAAGAAAGCTACAAGTGAGACTCCTTCCTTCTCTCCCACAATCTTGACAACGATCAGTTTGGCAGAGTAAGAAACATCATATTGTTCCATTGTCTAGTACAGTAGCTGAGTAGAGAGCAACTGCCTTAGCGGCTTGCGAAGCAGTTTGGTTGATGAAACTACTGAAAGAGTGGGGAATACAGTTGGAAAGCAGAGTGAGATTGCATTGCGATAACCTTAGTAGTATTATGTTGGCTAGCAATCCTGTCTACCATGCTAGGTCCAAACATATTGAGGTTCACTACCATTTCATCAGAGAAATGGTTCTTATAGGGCAGATTGACTTGATTCATGCGAAGATTGAAGACTAGGTAGTAGATATATTTACCAACTCTCTTGGTAAAGAAAAGTTTATATACTTCAGACAGCTACTTGGAGTTTATCAGATGGTTTGAGCTTAAGGGGGAGTGTTAGAATATCAAGCTCCCATTACTCTTTAGTCAGTCTATCTTTATGTGTGTGATTGACATTAGTTGGATACAACTGTACACATGTGTGGAATTCAATAAGTCGGTGTAGTCAGTCACTTAACCACATCTAGAGTTGGTTAGTCATACCTATGTGTATAAGTCTCTTTCAGTTAGTATGATGGAAGAATAATGGAAGAAGAACAACAATGAGCTCAAGCTCATCTTCTACTCCACTCTGTCTCTCTCCCTCTCTTCCAACAGCTTGGAGCTCTTGGATCTCTTGAAATAAGCCATACTAGCTTATGATTTCTCCTGTGAACCTCCTCCTTTTCTTAGGATGCTCCCTCTTGTCACCTAAAACCCTGGCATTGATGCTTCCTGAGACTAGGATTGCACTTGTAACAACTCGCTATCCAAAATGCACTTGTGACCTGTCATACGGCTCCCACCAATAGCATTGATCACTATCAATCCTGTGACCATAGGGCTTTTAAAGCTCACTCTATACACTCTCTCCCCATCAAGTATCTCTTGAAGTATACATCTCTATGAGCTGCTCTATCGATAAAAAATTAGATGGCCTGCTAAACCTTAATCTCAGACTCCATAGCTTCTGAGCTCAAAGCTCATAAACATCTTCACCTTCTCATTTCTCTGAGCTCAAACTTGCAACTACCACTTTGATCTACTTTACTACTCAGCTTCCAACAGCAATCAAATTAGCAAAAAGAGGAAGATTTGGAAGACACAAGCTCAACTCCAAGAAGATTCAAACTTGAACAAGCATAGTGTCTATTGACACTCATCTAAAGCCTCTTGGTACTTGTGCCCTTTTGACAAAATCATCTCATTATTGGTCTAAATCTAAGAATTTTGGTGCTAATTTGCTATTTTTCCAGTCACTTAACATGGGCAAAGACTTACCATCCTACCACTTCAAGGGAGTTGGGTTGACACCTGGAAACCAAGGATAAAACTTATCCTAATGAAGAAGGGCTTATGGATAGCCACCAACAATCGGGAGAAGAAGCCTCGAGATGCTTATCTTGTAGTAGCTTGGAAAAAGAGAAATGATAAAGCTCAAGCCATCATAAAGCTTGAGTTGGATGATAGCTATATCCATCATGTGGATACTTGTGAAACCTCTCATGACACATGGGACCAGTTGGAAACCTTGTTTGGAGCTCACTCCAAATCCTCTAAATATGGGCTATTAATTGAATTATTTAGACTTGATATGAAGAGCACTACCTCTCTAGAAAATCACTTAAGTTACATGGAAAGCCTTTTAACTTATCTTGTAGGAATTAAAATAAAGATGGATGAGGATGTATGCATTGGCGTTTTGTTGAAAAGTCTTCCTCTTGAATATGGTAATGTTTCTACTACATTGATTAACATGCCAAACCATAAATTAGTTGACATTAAGGCCTCTCTGTTAGAAGAAGAAAAGAAGATCAAAAGCAAAGAAAAGCCAAGTAATTCAAGAGATAAACAAGTGATGTATGTAAACAATAAATACCAGGGAAAGAAAGACCACTTGGTTTGTGACTTCTGCAAAAGAACTAGACACATCGAGAAGTTCTGTCATGCCCAAAAAAGGTCTCAGAAGGCCTACCTTACAGTTGTGAAGAAATAAGAAGACCATAGAAATTGCAAAGAAGAAGAAGAAGACCATCAAGAGAAGGACAAGCCTCACTAGTCCTATTCCCGCTACTCTGATCGACTCTTTTAAGTCTTGTATGAACTTGCCTTAGTGCTTCTTTCATAAGCTTTGTGAAACTCCTCATGTAACTTTTGGCACTATAGCTTCTGTACACTTTGTGAAGCCCCTGCTATAACCTCTAGATATCCACTCATTATACAAGATTCTTTTGAGAGCTTTGGTTTAACAATCCTTTCACAAATAGTGCTCCTAAAATTTACAAGCACAAACAACACCTGCTAAGGTGGAGTTCCCTTTTGAATGCTTAGCATTCAACCTTCAAATTTTTCTTACTTTGGTGTCAATTGCAATGGCCCATTGTGGGGGTAGGGAATACCCTTTTTTTGTCCCTCATGTTTATGCGATAAGAATTAGAATTTACGCAATTGGTCTTACATCCAATTAGCATCACCCATTAGTTTCCGAATGGTAATTTCCCTAATTTTCAACTTTTAGATTAGGGTTCTTATTTTGAGATCACAAGATCTAGATGATTCAATCTAAGATCCAAATTGATCATTTCATGATACAATGCAAGACTTCCATTCCTTAAAAATTCATTTCATTGAATTTATGCAAAATCATAAATTATGACTTATATTTTTAAGTGCGAATATGGCTTTCAAATGTAGGTGATTGTTTGGTAGAGCTTGTGCATTTTAGCACTACATGGCTTGTTTGTAGTCTAAGGATAAATTTTGAAGTTGAGATTAGCTAAGGATAAGATTTGATAGGTTGATAGACATTATAATAAACTAAAACTTTTCATTTTATATATACTTAATATTTGTAATATATTGGGAGAAAGCAACTCTCTGAAATTGGGATGTAGGAAAGGCTGTTGATTTGTGGACTTTTCCTGTGTATATGGGAATAGCCACTGCTTTGTAGACTTTTCCATGTATATGGGAAAGTAGATTTGTCACACCCATGAATTGAGGTATGAATGGTTGATCCATGGTTAAATGTGGTAAATTATTTTGTTAAACACTTGAGGTGCCTTATCATGATGCTATTCTATCGTGCCTTCATGTTTATGGTTCTCATAGTGATGTACCATATCTTTAACTTCTTTAACATCAGATTATTGCATTTACTTGTTC
Source organism: Lygodium microphyllum (assembly GCF_053477565.2). NCBI lineage: Eukaryota > Viridiplantae > Streptophyta > Polypodiopsida > Schizaeales > Lygodiaceae > Lygodium > Lygodium microphyllum. Next base: position 115,740,552 of record NC_141160.1, read on the forward strand.
TTGCATCTCATCTAAAATTATCTTAGATATTTCCACCCAAATTGTGGGTTTTAAGCACTTAAGTAGACATGAAACCTTATTCATTGAGTGCTTAAAATGGGGTCATTCCAATGCTTTGATGATAGAAGGCATTATAGAGATGCACTTCACCAAGTGTAGATATTCAATCCACCTCTTATATTCTCTACTACAACATATCTCGAATATATCTTCAATCACTGAGTTTACCCTTTAAGTTTCCCCATTTATTTATGGATGATAGGCCATGCTAAAGCATAGCTTTGTCTTGATGGCTTGTGATAGAATCACCCAAAATGTAGAGGTAAAGAGAGTGTCTTTATCACTCACTGTTCTCTTACGTAGATCGTGGGGTTTACAAAAAGTTCAAGTAGTTTCTAAGGCATTGAAAGCTTGTAATATCCCCCGTGCCCCCGTGCCTTCCCCCCATGCGAACCCCCCCTTAATTTTTATTTTTTTTTCAAAATTTTTTTACTCCCTCCCTCTCTCCCCCTACCGACTGCATGGTGGGGAGAGAGAGAGTGTGAGTAATGAAGGAGAGGGGGCATGCAGCCCCCTAGGTGGGAGGGCTGGCAGTCGTTAGATGGCCGTCTTCCCTCCCCCTCCCGTGTGATTAGAAAGAGAGAGAGAGAAGAAGAAGAAGAAGAAGAAGAAGAAGAAGAAGAAGAAGAAGAAGAAGAAGAAGAAGAAGAAGAAGAAGAAGAAGAAGAAGAAGAAGAAGAAGAAGAAGAAGAAGAAGAAGAAGAAGAAGAGAGAGAGGAGAAGAAGAGAAGAAGAAGAATAAGAAAAAGGAAGAAGGAGAAGAAGAAGAGGGAAGGAGAAGAAGCAGAAGAAAAGAAGAAGAAGATGATGATGAAGGAGAGAGAGAAGGAGAAGAAGAGAGGAAGAAGAAGAAGAAGAGAGAGAGAGAAGGAGAAGAAGAGTAGAAGAAGAAGAAGAAGAAGAAGAGAGAGAGAGAGGAGAAGAGAAGAAGAGAGAAGAAGAGGGAGAGAGAGAAGGAGAAGAAAAGAGGAAGAAGAAAAAGAAGAAGAGAGAGAGAGGAGAAGAAGAGAGGAGGAAGAAGAAGAAGAAGAGAGAGAGAGAGAGGAGAAGAAGAGAAGAGGAAGAAGAAGAATTTCCAGTCCCCCTTCATTATTTTCTCCACTCAAGGAGAGGCGGCGAGAATCTTGCATAGGAGAGTGCGAGAAGAAGAGAAGAGGAAGAAGAAGAATTTTTGGTCCACCTTCATTATTTTCTCCACTCAAGGGGAGGCGGCGAGAATCTTGCATAGGAGAGTGCGAGAAGTCTATCACTCGTTCACACGTCTTTGAGTATGGCCCCGAAGCGTAGTTCCACAAAGATGGCCGGAAACCCTCCAAGTGTGGATGGAGGTTCGAATCAAGGTGGCACCGCAACCGCAAACGGTTCATCACACATCACTCCAAACCCAGGTTGCTCTATTATTAAATTGTAGGTTATAATCATCATGGTGAAGAATCATATTCACATGCATCACATTAATTGCGTATTTGATAATTCCCTGGGTATGAACATAGTTGTGATGTATGTAACGAACAAGATAATCTCCGTTGTAGGATGACATCATAATAGGTGAAATTGATTAGAAACTGTATTGTAAATTACCAAAAATTCTTGCACAAAGTGAATTACCCCTTGCACAAGTTCTTGCTTAAAATGCATTTCAGAGAACATTGAAAGAAACAAAGTGCATGTCCATGTCGCAAGATGGATTCTAAGGTACATGTAACAATCTGCAGAAAAGATTAAAGTGCAGCTAGACTCATACAATGATCACATAAAGTTAGACCATTCAAGAAGGTTATAGATCATGTAAAATGTTACATAGAGGATAATGTTAAGATTGCATGCATAGAAAGTACCTTCGCATGTGTGGCTTAAAATAACATATGGATTATAGCAAAATTGTAAGCATTGAAATGAAGGCATGGCATTACGTTGCGTGCTTTAAAGTTGTTGGGAAAATTCAACGTTGTTTGTAATTTACCAACTGGGACTGAGATCTATGAATCCCATGACAAAGTCCTTGGTGACCTCAAGAGGGATAGGTAAAGGCTTAGTGCCTGTGAGCATTATTAAGAGGGCTTAAGAATATTATACTTAAGTCGGAGTAGGAACTGTTCTAATTATTAAGAACATTATTAAGAGGGCTTAAGAAGATTATACTTAAGTCGGAGTAGGAACTGTTCCAATTAGCACCATCTTGACCAGCCATGGTCAAGGGGATAGACAATTTTGATCAATTAAGATCAAAGATAAAGGTACATAGGTACTTCAAGGGATCTAGGAGATAACCAACAAGTTGACCAACCAAGGACAACGGGGTTGTCCATGATCTATTTTACAAGGAGACCTAAGGAAAGGATAATTAGGGTCGGTAGGATACAAACCCTAACCCAAAGGAAAAGAGGAAACAAGCAACCTAGCTTGCCAAGACCTTGGAATCTCACCAAGTCGCGAATGATCTAGGATCGAATGCTGGGAGTATTCAGGAAGAAGGAATCAAACATTAGCAGTTGGTCATACAAACGACCTTTGAAATGATCGTGATTGTACACTTGGTACATTGTTTGAACTTCTTTGATCAAGGAACTAATTCAAGGCAAAACACTTAATGCTTGAGGTTAAAATCTTGGAGGGAGAGGTAGGTTCAGTTACCTATGACTGCCTGCCTGGCCCTATCCAAGGGGGTTGTTAGCCGCACCGGGTATATGGACCTAATCCGCAGCGAGAGGTCTCTCCGTGGGTGCTGCTTGGAGCGGGAGGACGCTTGGGTACCAGGGGAGGCTCTGGCTTTGCTGTAAATTCCTTGCCTCCAGATCCCGCACAAGAGGCCGACATGACTCGAGATGGGATCTCGAGGCCCGTGTACTAGTCTACGGGCGGAACTTGGAGCAGCAATCCCGTTGATTGCTGGGATAGTTTTCGGGCATGATTCTTGATGTATTCCGGGACTATGATAAATAAAGAGCAGATATTTGAAAAAGGAACTTGCTTGACTTTGTTTTTGTGTCGGTGCCTAAGTTACGTGAAGGAACCTGTGTTTAAGTTGATTAATTAAGGAAGCTGCTTTTGCATGCCAAACATAATGCGGTAGGTAATTAGATAACTAAGCAAACTGGGAAAAGTGCAGTGGATGTGGCTTGGGTTCGTCCTACGGAAGGGTGGTCCCGGTTAGCTAGGAACTTTTCTCAAAAGATGTGATAACGAGACTATGAAGACCTAGCATCAGTAGAGTTAGAATTTTGATTTATGCTGTTTTAGGGGAACAAAATGGGACTATGCCTTATGGGCAGAGAGGTTGGGCAATAAGGGGATAGTCAGGGAAAGATGAGTGGAATAGAGCAGTGTTTTCTGTTGAAAACATTTCTTTACTCACTTATGGATGCTGGGTTGCAGAGTCACGAAGCATGGAGCAAGTTCTTGGTATTCCAGGTCATGTTCATGACTGTGATGCATGCTTCAAATTATTGCTAGAGGCTTGGCATGATGGATATTCTAGACCACATCTATAATCCTTCGCCCCTGTATGCGGAGCGGAGATGGACGGGAGACTCAGGAATATACTACATAGCAGCCCACCAACTTGCGTACCTTCAGACCAACTTGAAGAGAATCAAGTGGATGGAGGATTTAAAGATCATGAAGCTGTTCATCTTTGTCGAAGCTCGGGTAAATGCAACCTTGCATGTTAGCAGTTGGAAAGTCAAGTAGAACAAGTATGTCTATGAAGAAGTGACCTGGGTAATCTCTACTAAGAGAATCAAAGTGTTAGGGCGCTACGAGAAGAATGGGTATCAAAGGAAGGGATACCCCAAGCTTCCTATGACTTACCGTTTCCTGAAAATCCATCACCCCACTCCATATTATTATTTCGTCCCTGTAGCCTATTGTAACACAATCCTATTTTCCCCAAATTGATGTATCAATCAGCTTGTCCTTCTTATCCAAAATAAATATACTCAAAGTGATATGCCTTCATGAATAAATAGGACTTTTTACAATTGTCTATCTTAATCGTAAATGTTAGCTAAGGTGTTAAGTGATTAAATCACCTAGCTAAAAGGCTGTGCTAGTCATATTAACATAATATGGGAGTGTATGATAAGATGTTAACATAAAGAATCTTATTGTTCAGACGCAATCCCAAGCGCAGGTTCCAAACCCGACTCTTGAACTAAGTCCAGCTGTGGTTCAAGAGAAGAAATTCCTTCTCAAACAAATTAAGCCACCTGAGTTTGATAGCAAGGGAAGGACTGTTCAGGCCAACGCCGAGATCTGGATTGAGTCCATGGAGGACTATTTTGAGGTAGCGGGAACTGCACCTGCTAACCAAGCCATGCTCGCCAGACTTAAGCTTACAGGCGAAGTGAGACTTTGGTGGAAACAGTGGTGCAGAGATCAAGCGATATCGGAGGGGACAGTCACTTGGGATAAGCTTAAGGAAGCTGTGCAAGGAAGGTGTCTGCCACTTGCCTATTTCACCAAAAGATGAATGAATTCTATGACTTGAAGTAGCTAGGATTATCCCTGGAAGCATATAATTCGAAGTTTGTTTCACTCATAAAATATGCACCCCCAATGGATATGACACAATAGGTGTCAAAATTCTGTGTTGGGCTAAATCCACCCATAAACACTCGATTGAAATCAATGCGCCCAATGGACCTACAGGACACACTCATTTGAGTTGGTCCAATAATACAGGAGGTGCAGACCAAACCAAGGTATGACAGGATTTGGCCTTACAAAGATCAGAATAAGGGTATGTCAAGGGCTCAAACTAAGAGAGCATAAGGTCAGAATCAAGGCCAAAGAAAGAAATCTAGGGCCAATGCTGTCAATAACTTTGTTCTAACACAAAGTAATGATCGCAACCCACGTTGCTTCCATTGCAACGAGCCCGGACACTTCAAGACGGAGTGTCCCAAGCTTGGCAGAGGGCATTTCCAAGGGTGATTCCAAGGTCAAAATAGAGCCACTCATGGCCAAGGAACCATTGTTATGGCGAGAGGGAGAACCTCTAGTATTTCCAACAAGGAGCTGGACAATGAAGAAGATCCATCCATGGATGCTGACATTGAGAGGGCAACGGTTCACGCCACTCTTCACAAGAGGGGTCGCAATCGCCAATACTCGGTGATTCAAACTCCATCAGAATATCAAGGTAAAAGCTTCAAAACCCTAATTGACTGTGGCAGTACACATTCCTTCATTTCACCAATTTGTGCAAAAAGATTAGGGATAGCCACAATAGATACACCTACTTTACTTGTGGAATGAGGAAATGGTCGTGAGGTCACTTGTACTAGGCAAACTGCTAATGTGAAATTCCTACTGGGTGGGAAGCCAACTTCTGTGAGATTCAAGGTAATGAACCTAGGTGTCCACGAATGTTTACTCGGAACGGATTGGCTAATACCCAATGATGCCCACATCTACTGTTGGAAGGGTCAAGTCTCCTTCCAAAATTCTGAAGGGAAACTAGTCATGACTCAAGGTGAGGCTGGTAAGCCAAAAATACAGTTGGAAAAAGCAACACAGATAATAAAAGGCATTTAAAAGGGTCTACCTGTCTATCTGATTAAAATAAATAAGCTAGATCATATCAAGAATCTAGAGAAGAACCTTCATGGTTAAAGGAATACACATATGTATTTCCTGAAGATCTGACGAAACTTCCTCCCCAAAGGGAAGTTGACCACGAAATCAAACTTGTGCCAGGAGCTGCACTAGTTGCAAAGAGGCCGTATAAGATGTTCATTTTGGAAGCTGTCAAACTGAAAGAGCAATTCAAGCAACTGTTAGATCAAGGCTACATCCGTCCTAGAAATTCACCATGGGGAGCTCCAGTGTTGTTCCAAAAGAAGAAAGATGGAACGCTTCGCCTATGCATTGACTACAGAGGGTTGAATCAGGCAACCATCAAAAATAAATACCCCATCCCAAGAATAGATGAATTACTTGACCGTCTTCAAGGAGTGAAGATCTTCTCAAAGATAGATCTTAGATTTGGATATTATCAGATAAGGATCAAGGAAGAAGATATCTCGAAGACTGCATTCAGTACAAGGTATGGAAACTTCGAATTCCTAGTGATGTCGTTCGGGCTGACGAATGCTCCTACTACCTTCAACGGTTTAATGCAGGATATCTTTAGGCCCTATCTTGATGACTTCGTACTCATCCTTTTTTACAATACCGTAGTCTACTCAAAATAGGGAAAAGATCATGAACCCCAGCTTTGCATTGTTCTTGAAACAATGAGAGCACACAAGCTTTATGCCAAGAAGAAGAAGTGCACATTTTTCAAGCGATAGATTGAATATCTGGGATTCATTATATTAGCAGAAGGAATTTCAGTAGATCCAGCTAAGGTCAAAGACGTTCTGGAATGGACAACACCAACTTCTATCAAAGAAATACGAAGTTTTCTTGGGTTGACATGGTGGTACAGAATTTTCATCAAAGATTATGATTTGATTGCAGCACCTCTAACTGGTCTACTAAAGAAACAAGTAGCAATTTTATGGTCACCTGCTAAATAGACCAGCTTTGACAAACTAAAGCAAAGCTTAGTATCAGCACCCATCCTGAAACTTCCTGATCTTAGTAAGGAGTTTGAAGTGGTAACTGATGCTAGCGCACTTGCTTTAGGATGTGTACTTATGCAAGAAGGTCATCCCGTAGCATATTCTTCAAGAAAATTGAAGAGCCATGAAAGGAATTCTACTACCCACGACCTGGAGCTGTTGGCTGTCATCCATGCTCTCAAACTTTGGAGACATTACTTGCTAGGTAACAAATTTTCCTTAGTAACGGACCACAAGAGTCTTAAATGGATCTTCACCCAGAATGAGCTCAATATCAGGCAATGTCGATGGATCGAAGTGCTAGAAGAATATGATTTTGAAATCAAATATAGGCCTGGAAAAGAGAATGTAGTTGCTGATGCACTTAGTCGCAAGGCATTTCTAAATTCTCTCATTTTGCAAGATCCATCAACAGCAAGTCTCTAGCCACAAAGGTATCAATGCCAAATAACCCGATTCTTGAGCTAGCAAAAGAAGGGGCATATCATAACCTAGTCTACTAGAAAATGCTAAGGGAGATCCCCATCAAGGATCAAGACCCGAAGCTAAAGACGAAGTATCAAGAATTCTCCATTAGTAGTGGACTTGTCTACTTTAGGACAAGATTATATATCCCTGCAAGCCAAAATCTCAAGCAGAAGATACTTTGGGAAGCCCATGACTCCCCTTTCTCAGGTCATCCTGGTTATGCCAAGACCCTTAATGTGGTCAGAAGGAGCTATTATTGGGAAAGGCTCAAGGGAGATGTACTCAAATATGTCACATAATGTTTGTCTTGTCAACGCATTAAGGAAGAACATGTTAAAATGCCTGGGAAATTGCAACCACTTGACATTCCCCAAATGAAATGGGAATTCATTAGTATGGACTTCATTGTTGGATTACCCCAAGTTCAAGGAGGATATAACTCTATTATGGTTGTAGTATATATGCTCACCAAGGTCGCACATCTCATCCCTGTCAAGACGAACTATAAAGCTTCAGACATTGCAAGATTATTCATCAAGGAAATATTCAAACTTCATGGGTTACCCAGAAGAATCATTAGTGATCATGACTCTCTTTTCACATCACACTTCTGGAGGGCTATCTTTGAGGCTATTGGAACTCAACTCTGTTTCAGTACGGCTTACCATCCCCAAACTGATGGTCAAACAGAACAAGTCAATCAAGTCATTGAAGATATGCTTAGGGCATACTACTGTTGTGAACCCAAAAAGTGGATTCAATAGTTACCACTAGTTGAGTTTGCCTACAATGCTTCTTACCAACAGAGTATTCAAATGACCCCTTTCCAAGCATTATATGGGCATGATTGTCATACCCCTTTGAACTTCTCAGATCTAACTTTGAGGGCAGAAGCTTCAAGGCAGATGTTGGAAGACGTGGATGATCAAATCAAATCAATAAGATAAAACATTCAAGTTGCCAAGGATAGACAGAAGGCTTACACTGACTTGAAACGGCAAGACACATCCTTCATTGAAGGTGATATGGTATTCATCCATGTACGCCCTAAAAAGAGTTCACTGTCCTTGGGAGAGTACAAGAAGCTAAGTCCAAGGTATGTCTAGGGCCTCATGCTTACAGACTATAGCTGTCGGCAACTCTAAAGATTCATAATGTATTCTATGTTAGCCTATTGAAAAAGTCTCTACCTAATCCAAATCATGTACTTGATGATCAACAAATTGTAATGCCTAGCCATGGAGTCCTTGAGCTACGGCCTGATAGAATCCTAGATGTTAGGGAGAGGCATTTGAGATCAAGGACCCTGAGAGAATACCTTATCCAATGGAAAGATTATCCAGAAGAGAATGCCACCTGGATGGATGAAAATACTCTCAACCAACAATACCCCCAGATCGTCTCGAGATGAGGACATCTCGATTCCTCTAAGGGGGAGAGGATATAATATCCCCCGTGCGCCCATGCCTTCCCCCCATGCGAACCCCCCCTTAATTTTTTAAATTCTTTTTTTCAAAATTTTTTACTCCCTCCCTCTCTCCCTCCTTTGCCGACTGCATGGCGAGGAGAGAGAGAGAGAGAGAGAGAGAGAGAGAGAGAGAGAGAGAGAGAGAGAGAGAGAGAGAGAGAGTAATGAAGGAGAGGGGGGCATGCAGCCCCCCAGGTGGGAGGGGTGATGGCCGTTAGAGGGCCGTCTCCCCTCCCCCCAACCATATAAGGAAGCCCCTCCCCCCTCCTCCATGGTGAGCATGCCGCCCTCCCCTCCCTCGTGGCCTATAGCAGCAAGCCCCCCCCACCCCGTGGTCTCCAGCAGGCGCCGCCCCCACTCCTCGTGATGAGAGAGAGAGAGAGAGAGAGAGAGAGAGAGAGAGAGAGAGAGAGAGAGAGAGAGAGAGAGAGAGAGAGAGAGAGAGAGAGAGAAGAAGAAGAAGAAGAAGAAGAAGAAGAAGAAGAAGAAGAAGAAGAAGAGGGAAGGAGAAGAAGAGAGAGAGAGGAGAAGAAGAAAAGAAGAAGAAGAAGAAGAAGAAGAAGAAGAAGAAGAAGAAGAAGAAGAAGAAGAAGAAGAAGAAGAAGGAGAATAAGAAGAGGGAAGGAGAAGAAGAAGAAGAAGGAGGAGGGAGAGAAGGAGAAGAGGAGAGGAAGAAGTAGAAGAAGAAGAAGAGAGAGAGAGAAGGAGAAGAAGAGCAGAAGAAGAAGAAGAAGAAAGAGAGAGAGAGAGAGAAGAAGAAGAAGAAGAAGAAGAAGAAGAAGAAGAAGAAGAAGAAGAGGGAGAGAGAGAGAGAGAAGGAGAAGAAGAGAGGAAGAAGAAGAACAAGAAGAGAGAGAGAGAGGAGAAGAAGAGAAGAGGAAGAAGAAGAATTTCCGATCCCCCTTCATTATTTTCTCCACTCAAGGAGAGGCGGTGAGAATCTTGCATAGGAGAGTGCGAGAAGTCTATCACTCGTTCACGCGTCTTTGAGTCTGGCCCCGAAGCGTAGCTCCACAAAGATGGTCGGAACCCCTGCAAGTGTGGATGGAGGTTCGAATCAAGGTGGCACCGCAACTGCGAACGATTCATCAGGCATCAATACCATGGGAATCACGGCATCACTCCAAACCTAGGTTGCTCTATTATTAAATCATAGGTTATAATCATCAGGGTGAAGAATCATATTCACATGCATCACATTAATTGTGTGTTTGATAATTCCCTAGGTATGAACATAGTTGTGATGTATGTAACAAACAAGATAATCTCCATTCTAGGATGACATCGTAATAGGTGAAATTGATTAGAAACTGCATCGTAAATTACCAAAAATTCTTGCATAAAGTGCATTACTCCTTGCACAAGTTCTTGCTTAAAATGCATTTCAAAGAACATTGAAAGAAACAAAGTGCATGTCCATGTCGCAAGATGGATTCTAAGGTACATGTAACAATCTGCAGAAAAGATTAAAGTGCAGCTAGACTCATACAATGATCACATAAAGTTAGACCATTCAAGAAGGTTATAGATCGTGTAAAATGTTATATAGAGGATAATGTTAAGATTGCATGCATAGAAAGTACCTTCGCATGTGTGGCTTAAAATAACGTATGGATTATAGCAAAATTGTAAGCATTGAAATGAAGGCATGGCATTATGTTGCGTGCTTTAAAGTTGTTGGAAAAATTCAACGTTGTTTGTAATTTACCAACAAGGACTAAGATCTATGAATCCCATGACAAAGTCCTTGGTGACTTCAAGAGGGATAGGTAAAGGCTTAGTGCTTGTGAGCATTATTAAGAGGGCTTAAGAAGATTATACTTAAGTCGGAGTAGGAACTGTTCTAATCAGCACCATCTTGACCAGCCATGGTCAAGGGGATAGACAATCTTGATCAATTAAGATCAAAGATAAAGGTACATAGGTACTTCGAGGGATCTAGGAGATAACTAGCAAGTTGACCAACCAAGGACAACGGGGTTGTCCATGATCCATTTTACAAGGAGACCTAAGGAAAGGATAATTAGGGTGGGTAGGATACAAACCCTAGCCCAAAGGAAAAAGGGAAACAAGCAACCTAACTTGCCAATCCCTTGAAATCTCGCCAAGTCGCGAATGATCCAGGATCGAATGCTGGGAGCATTCAGGAAGAAGGAATCACACCTTAGCAGTTGGTCATACAAACGACCTTTGAAATGATCCTGATTGTACACTTAGGTACATTGTTTGAACTTCTTTGATCAAGGAACTATTTCAAGGAAAAACACTTAATGTTTCAGGTTAAAAGCCTAGAGGGAGAGGCAGGTTTAGTTACCTTTGATTGTCTGACTGGCCCTATCCAAGGGGGTTGTTAGCTGCGCCAGGTATATGGGCCTAACCTGCCGCGAGAGGTCTCTCTGTGGATGCTGCTTGGAGCGGGAGGACGCTTGGTGCTAGGGGAGGCTCTGACTATAAATTCCTTACCTCCGGATCCCACACAAGAGGCCGATATGACTCGAGATGGGATCACATGGCTCTTCCTTATTTACTTCAAGTTTGCATTACCCATTCACCTATGCCAGTGCAAAATTTCCCACTTGCACAAGAGGAAACCTGATACTTTTTATAAAATGAATTACATTAAGCCTTGCGCTTTCCTTGCAAGAGCCTTGGGGGATGCTCCCTCACTTTTGAGAGAGCCTTGCTAGAATATTCCGTGCTTTCCTCCAACTTTTTAAAGCAGCTTGCTAGAATCTTCAGTGCTTTCCTTCATCCTAGGGAGAGCATCCTTCATCCTTGATAGGACCTCTCTCATCCTTGAGAGGACCTCACCAAAGTAGTTGGAGCTCCCCCACCAATATTGTAGTGATTGCGCCCCTCACGATTGAAATCAAGAAACCGAACATGACCCATCAAAAACTAGATCCTCAACCTAGCGTGCTTAGCAAGTAGATATCAGAGGGATCCGTCGAGTATGCACAAGGTCCACTAGTTCCCAAGGAGCCTTTGACTTCCCAAGAGGATAATGAGCACCACAGTCACAACGTCAGTCATGATAAGGCTGATTGCTTAGCAAAGCTAATGACGGTATCCTCCAATAATCACGAGCAAATCATTCAGTCGATGCCAAGTCCGCCTAAGAGTCCTAGGTCTCCTATGTCCTCTCTTCCCAAACGGACCCAGGAAGCCCAATGACAATTGTCAATGGCAGGGGCTCACCCCCAATCTTTGTCTCCATCAAAGCTTCCAAACACCCAAGAGGGGAAACATGACACTAGCCGTAGCTCTCGGCCTAAGGATATGCCCATGCAACCCAATGTGATTGAATCAACTCAGGATCGATCTACACAAGTGAATGCTCAGAGGACAACAAAAGACACGACCATGTCCAATCAGCCCAGGGACTCGACACTACGATCCATCAAGAGTAACTAGCCCACTAGGCTAAACGCCACTGCTTCCAATCAAGGATCGCAGCAGTCAGCCCTCGGCCGTGACTACACACCTTGCAGAACGTGTCTCTAACAATTCATCTGTGGAGGAGGAGAAAACAGCGCAAACAACAGCAACTACAAGTGGTCGTGGACCCCAGGAGCATTGAGATCAAGAGCGCTGCAGAGCTGGGGAATAAAGCATCAAGTCCATCCACCAATGAACCCATTGATGTCTCTCCTAATAGCGGTGAAACCTTAGACACATCCATGTGCTCTGAAAAATTAAAGCAGTCGTTGCCATCAACAGTTGCTTTCAACACTCAATCCACCAACAATAGAACTCTCATCGACCAATCAAGAGTGGAGATAACGATGTCACAACATGGCGACAAATTCATACTAGTCACGTCCAAGGAGAACCATGATGCAATAACGAAACCTCAAGAGAAACATGGGAACCCCAAGCGCATGAGCACTCCTAGCATTGACCAATCTTGCTCATCTAGGCCTGAGCCCCTAACTACGCTAAAGCCCAAGCAAACTACTAGAACCTTGCATGAGATGGCAACCGAGCAAGCCCTCATTGAACATAGAAGTGTCGCAGAATGGCTAGCTGAGTTGGATGCCAAGCTCAAGGTGTTCGCACATGTCTATGTCCTGGCAGACATGCGTGCATTCCCTAAAGAGCAGCTCGGAGAATACTTGCCCTTTCCTTTATCTTGGGAAGAGCAGGAACATCTTGACGAGCACTGTAGCAGGCTCCTGCATGAACGCTTGCTATTCATCTCGGGCGAGGAAGCCGATGAACTATGCTTAACTGTCACATTCAATGAGGCGCTTTGCCAACCAAATCTCTTAGAAATAGAGCAACTAAAGCGACTGTCAGAAGGCCGAAGTTGATTTGAACAGTGTTGGTGTGAAAACCGTGTTGCAATGGCCGAACTAGGAGCTCAGATCATGACAATCTCTGAGGAGCGATTGGCCAAATGGCGATCCCAAAGAGACCCAACCTATGTGGCACCAACTTCCCTTCGATTGCTAACTGCCATTCGGGGCATGGACTTGGCTGAACCAAGCCAAGAAAACCCTCTGCTTGATAAGGTTCTCACTGAGGAGGAGCTACATGTCACCAGTAGACTCGGACAAGGTTCCATGCTACTCGATGTGGCAAAATATCTATCAGTATTGAGTAAGTTGCCACGCATACTAGATGCGTGCGCCACGCTTCAGTACAATCCCGAGTTCTACAATTGGTTTCTATCCTTGTGAGGTGACAGGGATTCATAAATACATATATATATATATAAACAATGATTTTTGTGTCACCTTGTATAGACACTATCAACACACACAAGCAATAAAAAGTCAAGCGTAGACAGAAGAGTCGGGGCCAACAGGCTAGGCTAGGCCGGTCCCCCTTTCACTAGATCATGTCTGCCTCCGGGTGAAGGGCATGCACCCTGCATTGCCACCATGGAAAGCCCTGACCAACATCTCTGATGATGTAAGTAGGGCGCAGTCCCTCTCTATACACTTTTCCCTTCCCAGCCTATCCTTCCGAGGATGAGCCCTCCCAAACGCAGGACCACCAACCGATGTAACTCGGCGTGAGTCAAGATCTGCTAGTAACTAGAGGCTAAAGGGACACCATTACAGGGGCCATCCCTCTACAATGAGTACAACATGTTCCGCACCTTCTCTTCTAGTCATATGCATTTGACAACCCACACTGAAATCCCTCCTATGCGAACAATCTTATTCCGTATCAAGGCCTAACCCTTGGATTGCATCTTGCAGGCCCCCAGAAGGAAAACATGGAGAACCACGAGCAGCTGGCATGCAAAGACGCTCTTCGCGGACGATGGGAGCATGCGGCAGCCGCCCCTCCGCCGGTGCGCTATGTGCCCACTCTCAAGAGATATGCAAAGAAATGCGGACCTAAACGGCACCATCCCGGACGAAGGCCTAAAAATCCTCAGACCAGGAAAGTCAAAGCTCAGCGAAGCGTGCAAGCCGTGGCAACACCAGTTGCACAAATCCCCCATGAGCGCTCAAGCACTAGATGCCCAAGGGTAGGAAAGGCGGCCAGGGACAGGGAAGAGTTCAACGAATTATTTAAAGGCATTTTGGAAATGGTGGCGGCCTGAGACTATACCATCCATGTCCCAACCGACATGTGCCCTGCCCGACCTCACGATAGTCCCGCACCAGCACTAGCCCAGTCGTCTAACCAATCGAACTCGCCCCGCCTAGTAGAAATCGACTAAGCCCTTGTGATGTACAAGCAGCTTAACAAGTTATCAGGACCTAACTTTTTGTCTTTTGATGGGTAAAAGGGCAACTCCCCACTTGTACAACTTCTTCTACCTATCGCTAATGTATGTTGCATCTTTGACAAGCGATCCCATGGGCATTGCAATTAACATCATAGCATTTTGAAAAGTCATGTTTTAACATAACTACATCTGTTGAATTACTTAACGAAATCAAGCATGTGCTCTCACGACGTGACAAGTGGATGCAGGATAACACAGGTCTTCGTGCAAACGTATTCAATGCCTGGGTCACCGCAAAACCATGACCGTGCACTAATTTGCAACAAAGTCACGCGGCTGAACGCGAACAATCACCCTTGCGAGTGCCCACATTGCACGAACCAACGCGTAGTCATGGGCTACACTCTCTCCTTGGGCCAAGCTCTACTCTCATGACGAGGGACGCTGCAATCGTACCGATATCGCAACAACGGCTCCCCTAACAACAAGGCTAGGGCCAAATCATCATGGTCATATCCATTTCCTAAGCCTCCGAGGCTTGACATGTCCCGACCCATTGAAAGGCTCATAGCCTCCGCATATTGCAATGGTTGTATTATGGCAAAAAAAAAAACCTGCACCTAGGGGTCCTCAAATTAGGTGTGTCCAGTGACCTTGGTCGACTGGCTCCGTCCCTAGTCCCCTAGCCCCCTAACATCACCCCCAATAGTTCAAGGCACGTCAAGGGCAAAACAACCCTGGGAAGATTGTCTCGCCTATGGTTAGACCTGTTACCCTGAACCATTCACACAATTCCCGCTTCCACTCTGCCTTAAAACCATGGTAATCAATTGGGTCATGCACCGCACTAATGGCCACGAACAGTACACCGTCCTCATCCACAAGCCCAATGTCTCCCACTTATGGCTCACACACTATCACTCTATCCTACTCTGCTACATCGTGCAATCACAATGCACAGGATGTCACACCCACCTTCACGTCTACTTCTTTCCACCATAGATCGCTTTGCTTCATCCACACGACGTTATGAGCCCCCCAGCCGTGGTCTTCTACCTACATAATATCTAAGTATGCACGAGCACTCACATAATCTCTGCACGAAAGTCTATACACAGTTTGGGTCTTCAAGTGCAAGACAATACTCCAGGCTTGCTTAGAGTTTGACCTGTCTCCCAAACTAATCAAAATATGTCTTGCGCACACTAAAAAGACTAGCACTACCCCTTAGGGAGAGACCACCTAAGAGGTTTTCCACATTGTAGGGATTAAAGACCCCAACGAAAGTGCCATTAGCTCTACATCAACACTCAACTTCATCATGCAAGACCACCAGAGAATCATCATGAGCAGAATCCATCATGAGCATCCCAAGAACACCAACACCCGTGCCAGCTATGAGTGACCATTCCCAACAACGAGTAGCCCTATCGCCACCTACAACAATCATATCACTAGCCAATCAGAACAGCAAAGTGCCACCAACGACCTTCATCCGCACCAACATCAAAACTCCCCCAAGGCAAGCCACAACCGTCCCTTCCACCCACGTCTTCGGTGCAAGCTTCGCATGCTATCTTCGACGAAGAGTGCCATGGCACTGGCACTTGTCTAGGAGAGGGTAATGTTAAGCCCAACATGAAGAAAGAAAAAGGAAATAAAAAAGATGCAGGGCAAAGGCGGAAAAAAGGTCTCTCGACTGAAGAAAGAAGAGGAGAAAAGGCCAAAAGCACAAGGGCAACCTTAAAAGTCCAAGGCAGCTGCAAAAGGAGAAAGGTGCATTTTAAAATACGCACCCCGAAATCTTGTAAAAGAGTACCACGCGGTGGAAAATCCAGAAAGCTAAAATAAAAGACAAAGACAAAGACAAAGGCCAAGGCAAAAATGGAAGGCAAAGGCGCACCGGGAAAAGCACAAGACAAAACTTGTGTAAAAGAGCACAAGCGCACCGCGGTTTAATTCAAGGAGCACCGAGCTCTCACCTGTGGAATTTGTGAATATAGATGGGCGGTAGGAAGGAAGCTAGGAAGATAGAAGGGCAATGGGAAAAAGGGCCTAGGATACGGTCGGCCATGTAAAAAAGGGGAAAAGGGGATGACCGCCCAAAAGGGATTTAGGGTTTTGTATATAAAGTTGAAAAGTGAATGAGAAGCTCATTCTTGTGTGTGGCCAAAAGAAGCTCTCCTCCTCTTCTTCTTCTTCTTCTTCTTGCTTGCTTGAGCTTGTGCTTGAGAGAGGGAGTGTGAGAGTGTGAGGGAGTGAGTGTGTGAGGGTGAGGGACCGTGGGGTGGAGAAGCTCTCCATTTTCTCCTCTCTTCTTCTCTTCTCTTCTCTTCTCTTATCTTGCTCGCGGCGATGGAGCTTGGAGCTTGGAGCAGGAGGATCGAGCTTGCTTGAAGCTTGGACTTGGATCGTGGAGCTACCAAAGTGTGCGGGAGAGGAGGCAACTCGATCGGCATGAAGGTAAGCTCACTACACCCGGTAGGCATGAGAGCGCGTAGGCTATATGAGAGGTAGCCATTAGCATTCGGCTTGAAATACTTGAAGCAATAAGCGGTCCGTGGGTCTTGGCGGTTGAGCGTGAGCTCCCACTACAATGGATGGAAAATATGGGCTGCAAAATCTGATGGAGAGCTTTATGCTACATGCCCAAATGTTGAGGTGACTATTGGAAATGTAGAGGACAACAAACACTTTTTCATGCAAGACACATGCAATTATCCAGTTATTTTGGGACAACCATACATCACAATAGTGAGAATGGAGACTAAAGTACTTGATGATAGTTTTGCATATGCTCATGTTAGGAATAGAGATGATAGAAGAGCAATACAGTTTTTGACCGTGTGTATCAATGATGTGCAAAACATAGATACTCTTAGACATTACCAATGCAATCAAATGTAAAAGAATTTAAGGAACTTTAGAGGAACTGTTGTAATGGAAGACTATGGTAGTGCTACCTAGCGGATGCTCTTTCCTCATAGGGAAAGGAAAAATGTATATATAGCTAGTTTTCATGTATGGACAACAAACAATTTGGGAAGATTCGAGAGGATTGAAATCATGTGCAAGGCTAAAAGAATGTGTCTAGTGGTGCGGTATTATTGCTTAAGATGAAAGCATTTTAGGAAAATTTGATAGGATGATCTTTGCAAACACTATGATTGAAATTACAACATTAATTAATGCAAAAATATGGTTGAAAATTATGTCCTATAAGTATACACCCTAGATATGTTTGAAGTCATAAAAGAATTTGGTCAACATGAATGTAAATTTTAGCAAGAATGGACTGAGCACTTGTAGCGACAAAGTATAAGACAATTGAAAAAAAAGTTAAGCAAGTTGTTATGCCTTTACCCCTTGGCAATGATGGGATATATGAGGCAATGTCAAATGAGCCAAGTCTAAGAGATCCAAGGGGTATTGGATATAAGTTTATTGCATAGACATTGAAAGAATTGAAGGTTGGGTATGATGGGCTTCTCTTGCCACAGTAGAAAGAGATTATTTTATGAAGATGTTATCAAAGCATGGAAAGGCTTTCACATTTCAGCCTATTGAGATTGGTTGTGTCGATCCAAATGTTGTGGCCCCAATGGTGACTTTTACAGTGTTGCATGTTCCATGGATTTTGAGACCGATTCATGTACCTTGAGCATATACTTACCTAAGCTAATGGAGTTATTGAATGAGAAGATCAAGATGAAAATTTTGGGGCCATCCTTAGCTCCATATTCAAATCATTTGTTTATTGTGCCCAAGAAAAGTGAAGCATTGTAATTCATTCAAGATACGTAGCCAGATGACATTATGCAATATTGGTGCAAGGCTGTAGTGTATGAGTTTGTAGAGACATTTGCTGGAAGGGCTATTTATTCATTGGGGGATTTTTACTCAAGTTATGATCAGTTTTAGTTGGTAGTGGAAAGTAGAGATATCACTACCATGAAGACACCTTTGGGATTAATTTGAATGTGTACACTTCCGCTCTATAGCCCACATGATGAATGTGATGAATAATGAGAGACTACATAGAGCTTATTATGCCATTTCTTAATTATGTGCTAATTAAGGGTTGTGCAGTTGGATGAAAAGAATGAGTTGGATGAAAATGGTTGTAGGTTTTTTGTTTCCAAGCATATTATTGATTGTGAAAAGATTTTGGCTCAATTAGAGGAAGTTCATTTAGCTCTATCAAATCAAAAGTTTGAATTTGGTGTTAAGAAGGTTTTACTTATAGGTCACATGTGTAGATCCTATGGTATGAAGCCTTCAGTAGCAAAGCTTGATGGTATTGATAGGTTGTAGAATAATTCCTCCACTTTGTCAGAGGTCAAGAGGTTTTTAGGTGTATGTGTATTTTATCTCATATCGATTCCTCACTTTGTGCGTGTGGCTAATGATCTCTATTTGTTATGGGGAAAAGGGAAAAAGTTTCATCGGGAAAGAAGCACATTAAAACTATAAAGAAGTTGAAGATGTTGTTAAAGTCTGCACCAACTTTAAGAAAGCCTTATTATTTGAAAGGAAGACTTATTATCCTTACAGTGTTAACACAAGCCCGATGGGAATTGGGTGGGTGATTGGACAAGATTATGAAGAGGGTGGCAGGTATGCTATAACGTTTGGTGCACAAGTACTGAATGAGAGCTAAAGAATGTACCCACAAGTAAAAATAGAGTTATGGGGGGTTCTAACAGCCCTCAAGTGTGATCGAGTACTTGATTGGTGCGCCTATAGTTACAGAAGTGGATTGCATACCATCGTTGGGGATGAATGCTAATTGTACAACTCCAGATATTGCCATGCTATGATGGATTACTTATATAAAGTCACATAATATTGAGTTGTAGCACATTGTAGGGAATAGCAATCCAGTTGTTGACATGTTATCAAGAGTATACTTTGAGGATGAAGAGAGGATGATGGAAGATGAAGAGGAGGGTGATTTTACCATTGAAAATGCATGTTTTATAGCAAGAATTGGAGTGCCGATTGTTGTGATTGCAAATACAGCAAGAATTGGAGTGCTGATTGTTGTGATTGCAGATACAATTATCATAAATGCAAGAACAACTATCATAAATGTAGGGACATCCTTAAATACAATAAGTGAACTGATTAGGAGTGTTGTTGTAACAATGAATTCAGCAACAAATAAAGTGTATTCAACAATTTGACAAATCTTGGATAGCATTAAGGAAACATTATAGGTGTATGTTTCAGCCATGGAGATGTTTCTAGAGGACATATACAAGTGAATAGCTAAAAATAGGATGGTATCTCAACACATTGTCCAAGAAAGAGGAATACAAAAGGATTGAAAGAAAGGCATTGGATTCTTCTTCAAAGATGGATACCTTTGGAGCATGCAAAGAAGGAAAAGGGGCTCCACTGCGAGTCATTGGTGATAGAGCTACTCAGTTGTAAATAATGTAGGAGTTCCATGAGAGTTTATGGGCTAGTCATGGAGGTGTTTGGGACACATTTGAGAAGATCAAGGAAAGGTATTGGTGGCAAGGGATGTACAAGGATATTGCACACTTTGTGGAATTGTGTAACCAAATGTACTCAATTATTATGAAACATTGAGATGGGTTTCAGTCAACAAGTCCTTTGTCTCTTCATTACAAATGGATGGTAGATATGGTCACTATGCCTATAGGACCCTATTTGTTGAGATAACTCATGCTTGCATGTGTGGATTTAACAAATTGGGTGGAGGGAAGAGCTTTAAGTACTAAATCTGCATAGGCTATATGTAGGTTTCTCTTGGAAGAGGTATTTTGCTGATACGGATGTGTTGGCAAGATTACTGCTAATAGAGGGAAATTAGATGTGGATGAGGCTCATGGGTTCTTCTCACAATTGGGGATTAAATTGGCATTAACTTCAACTTACAATCTGAAAGATAAGGGAAAGAGTGATAGGGGACATTTGCCTATCATTAATGCATTAGCAAAGTCATGTCGAGGTAGGATAAAGGAGTGGCCACACAAATACCATATGCATTATGGGCTGACAAGACAACACAGTGTGCAGTGATAGGTTTTATGCATGTTGAGTTGATGTATGGTCAGAAGACTATTATGTTGATTGAGAAGGTGGCTATTACATGGAGTGTGTTGCCTTGGCAAGAAGGATTGAGTAGAGAGAAACTGTTTGCTTTACATATTCAACAATTGGATACGAGACCGAGGATATTGAGGTAGCAATTTCAAGGTTGCAAACATCAAGGCTTCAAAATAAAAAGAGATTCAACAGGAAGCATAGACTCGGGCCAAAGGTGATACAAGAATGTTATTGGGTACTAATTTATGACAGCACTTTAGACAATTAGCATAGTGCTATTTGGAAGGTTTCTAAGTGGTGGTTTGGTCTGTGTATGGTGAGACATGTACATGAAGATGTTATCTATTCTCTCAATGAGTTGGATGGGATAGCCTTGAGGATTCCTATAGCAAGGAAATAGATTGAGATCTTTAAGATGTGGGAGTCTAATGCATTGGAGATATAGGAGCTAGAGACATCTACTACTCATGATAATGCAAAAGAGGATGATATGGAGATGGATGATGAGGGCTTCGAACCTACATATGATTGATACTTTGGCACATGCCATAGAATGTGCAGGTTTGGAGGGGGTAGATAACGGGGCATTGTGTGTCTACTCACAAAAAACTAAGAGAATCACTATTTCATAAGATTTCAATGTTCTTAATTAGCACCATGTTAACCTTTTGTTTTGTTGTTTTTCTATTCCCATAAAGGCTAGTTTTCAAGATATGATGCTAAAGGGCTCAATGTATGTGACCAAATCTCAAGTTTGGGTAAGTGATAGTGTCTAGAGACTATCCAAAAAGGTCAAAAAGAGATGAGCAAGATTAAACTTTATGGGCTACCCATGATCACGCAAAAGGGGAGTGTCCAATGTCCATGGGACATTTCTTAAAGGTGTCCAAAATAGGGACTATGCCCAAGAGTAAGTGGGAGTAAGGTGGGACATTTGGAAATGGCAATTATGGGGTGGCAAAAGAGGAGAATTTTGGTGCCATATTTCAATATTTTTTATGTTTGCCTACATGATGATCAAAAGAAAGAAGAACTAGAGAAAAAGGGAGATCTTGCTACCATGAGCTTGAGGAAGGGAGGGCTAAAGCTTCTTGTGATCTTCAAGGATTTTTCGTGGACTTTCAGGAAGAGTTTTGGGATTGATCTAAAGAAGATATATGCTATGCTAAATATGTTATGGTTGATGAAGTCAATTCTCTTCATTCTCTACATGGTTTTCCAAGCTTGAACAAGCAAGATCAAGGTGGGTCATCAAAATGGGTTTTTGTGGCTTCTTTGGGCTAGAATTAACATGGTTTTGATAGGGTATTAGAGATTTTTGAAGCATCTTTCATTGGTTCTAGGGTCTTGGGTCAAAGTATCTATCTCTCTACAATGTAGTCTTTGGGCTATCCAAAATGACATTTTTGAAGGAATTTGGAGTTGATCTACTGGGTTCTTAGACAACTATTCATAACAATAAATGGTCAGATATACCTTCTCCGATGATTGAGCTTATTATGTTTGGGATGAGATGAAGCTAATGTATATGCCTCAAGTGTATCTATAGCAAAGATTTAATCCATAATAGGTATTTAATGCTAAACCTCTTTTTCTTTAGTCACTACAAGGTTTTGTCAAACTTTAAAAAGAATAATGGGGCAACAACTAGTCTATCATGCAAGGTATTGATCTTGACTATCAAAAGAGGGATTTGATGCATGCTTCTGCTATCATAAACAAGGAATAAAAGAGTTTGTAGGCCATATACAACAGATATACACCGAAGTTCTTAATCTACTACTTGTACTAGATCAATCTCTTAGAGTATTTGCTTGCATACAGAAAGTAGATGCTTGGTCTATGCTTTGAGCATACTTTGAAGACTTTTTGGGGCAACTTGGGAGTGATTTTTGGCTACTATAATAAATAGAACATATAAGACTGAAGTGAAGAACAAACACCCATACAGAGTTTTCATTAGAGTCTATGCATATCAACTCTTGGTCTTATACCTGAATGTCCATAGCCTCTTGATTTGCCATGTTTTCTTCGATTAGCCATGTATTTTGAGGTGCTTAGTATTGGATTAGTTTATGTATACTAGAGACTTGAGTTGTATTAGGGTCTTTACTAAGTAATATTCTCAGAGTGTTTTAGGCAAAAGTCTCGAATCAGCATTCATGCTTATGCACTGGATAAATGTATGGATGCAGGAAAGTTTCTCTAGTGAACTATACATGAATTAAAGCAACTTGATTGCACCTCTATTCGTGTTTCTTTAATCTTCCACTCTCTGCAACCTTCTTAAGGCCTACTTACCTATATGCTCATATTTTGGGCATATTTTCCCAAATCAATATTCATTTTTATGCACTAAATATATGTATTGGATGTAACAAAGTTGCTCTACTGAACTATACATGAATTAAAGCATCTTGCTTGCACCTCTATCCATGTTTCTTGAATCTGAAACTCTTTGCAACCTTCTTTACCTAAACCCCCATGGTTTAAGCCCTTCTTCCCTATATGCCCCAACAAGGCCAAGCACTAGATAGTGCAAGGTAGATAGAGTCATTGTTTAACAAAATAATTTAGTGCAAAGATAGTTCAAATATAGCCAAGATCTATATGTTGGAGATGTAAATGTTTATAGCACTTAAATACCACTTAAATACATATACACCTAGGCATAATAACCACCTCCGACAAGGTCATAGTCAAAGAGGTGACAAGGTCCGTTGTAAGCTATTGACATGCCCAAGGTTTGGGTTGTGCTAGCCATTCTAGATGCTAGTGAGATCAAGAAGATATAGAATAGAATAAACACCTCTTGTTTGAGTGGTTCATTATTGTAAAAAATGAGGAAATTTGTGTTTACAAACCACACTGCATATCATGATAAGTTATAATTACATGGTTTATCATTATGAATAATGATGACTTTTTGTAATTTGAACCTAGATCACGAAATTTTTATATGACTAGTATAGGCATGGTTTATTATTATGAATAATGAAAAATTTTGTGTGATAGTTCTTTGATACACCCATCTAAAAAACTTTATAAGAGAGCACAATCACAACTTCCAACCTTGATAATTAAATACTTTTGTCCTCAAATAGTCTCATGCATGTTCCCCTACAATTTGAAAGCTCCAAAATAGCTCCAAAATACTCCATAAAATTTGACTTTCTCACTAAAGCTCCAAGTGTAGCCTCAAAAACTCCAAATGAAAGACTTGCTTTTTTAAAACCCCCTTCATCCACCACTATGTGAATATGACTCTTGCTTGTTGTTGGAGTTTCATCTATGTCTCTAGATAGGAAGAGAAGCATAACTTTGTTCAAGACTTCTTAAACATATTATGGACACAAATAGAATATCAAATGCAAGTTTATTAGGACTTCTAAAACTATTGCATTTGCAAATACAAAAAGAAATTAGTACTCTTAGTGTTCTAAACAATACCTCAAAGAGTTTCTTGCTTCTTACAATCCAAATAGAGTGAATAGTCTTTTACACTTGGAGCTTGAATTGTTAGTTGAGTTTGTGATGTTGTTGGTGGGTCCTCCATCCTTTTCCATCCAATTGAAGGTCATGTCCCTAAAAGTAGCTTGCTACTCCTCCATAAGTCAAGGATGGGGTGATTAATTGACTTCTAGAACTAGAACTTCTCATTCTCTAAGTCAATCACCAGCATTCAAATTGAGATGTAAACAATAGAGAATTCCTTTGATAGGAGAGAGAAGAAACCTATTGGCAAAAATATAAAAAGATGACAGGTGTGCGAGAAGGCCATTACTCTACATGGAATGCTTTGAACATTCAACCAATAACATGTTTCAAATTTTCTCGTCCACTTCTTTAAAAAAGTGAAAACTAAATTGGTTTAGGAAAATTAGCATCCCCTGTACATGGGCATGTCAAACAAAGAACTTAAAAGGAAAGCTTTAGGTGGGTAACTGCATTAGTAGAGCTTAGAAAACATGTTTCAAAGGCATGTGGCATATGATCTCCATGCTATTATCAAGTTGCCAAAAAGCCTAGGTTTTGGCAACATCAAAACCCTCTAAAATCTCTAAATGTATGTGAAAATGAAATTAAAACATTGTATCATAAGATAAAATCCCAATACATTATACTAGAAACATAAAACTTTGAGGTCTAGAAACCTATTAAATCCTTTGACCCACAGTGCATAAAAACTTGCCTAGTTTTGTTTCTACATCCTTCTATGACAATAATATATTTATTGATCAATCTTTCACCTTAAAGAAAAATTTTGAGTATGGGACATTTGATTATTTGATCAATTGTTATTATTTTACAAGCTCCTTAGATCTTTTTTAACCATCCCAAAGGTGACCTATACAAGCTTTCAAGTAGTCTATAGTTAAAAGAAAGCCTTGTAACATTACTTACATAAGGACTAAAGTGTATCTCCATTATAAAGAAAACACTTGTAGGATCAAGAAATATGTATCGATTACCCTCATTTCACAAGGTTATGAAAATCATCTTTTAAAGTGTAGAAATTTCAAGGAAATTTAGAACAAATTTGTATAATATCTTTTGTGAATCTTATAACCAAATGAAAAATTCAAAGGATGTAGAGGAGCTTGAGATGGTCCAAATTTCACTCTAAACTCATCATGGAAAACAAGCAATAGACAAAAGAAAGGCATGCATCAACACAATTGCAAGTTTGCTAGACTTGAGCAATACCTTGAACTTTTGATAGGATGGACCATGCTATCAAACAAGACTATGCTTGCCTCACTTTTCTTGGCCACCCAAAGAGGAAGTGAAAAAGGTCTTGTTTACAATGGGTTCACCCAAATGTTTTTGCCACATCCAAATAATCATAATGACCCTAACCTTCTTTCAATTACAATATCACAGAAAATTATTCAAATTCAGAGATGCTTTGCTCTAAATCTTTACTTATAGACAATAAAACCAATACAAGTGAATATAGATTTAACATTTCTAAGTTACACAAGTATGTCATTTTAGCTTAGAACTTTTCAAAAAATGAGCCAATTTCTAATGAATCTTGACTTGATGGGTCAAACACATGATCACATTGATCACGTGTTTTGTAAGTGTGGGGAAGAACGCGAGAATGACAATACTTTGAATTTAACCAACTTGATCAATTATCACCATGAAAATTATTAGAGAGAGAGAGAGAGAGGATAGTTGAACACCACATTGAGAAGGGAGCTGGCCCCTCCCCCTTTATAAGAATTTATTGAAACAAACCATGGGCACAAAGTGCCTGAACCATATACAAAGGGTTGATTTGTTGCAATTCAAAAAATTAGGATTGCATACTCTAATTTATGTATACTACGGGCAACAAGCTAATTTTCTTATTTAGGGCATGGACTAGATCAAGGTATGGAGAAAGTGCTTCTTGGATCCATGATAAATAGGAGAGCACAAGGTATGTGGCTAAAATTTCAGCATGAGAGCTTATTGGAAATGAAAAGAGAGACCTCCAATATACATGTGTGGGCCTTGGGTGTTCAAAAGTGGAAAGTACAAGCTACAAATGACAAGTGTTATTGAAAACAAGAGTAAGGTCACTTGTGGACACTTGTCTCTTCAAAATGATGCATATCTTATTTTAGATGCCACATGTCACCTTTCAAGAGGAAGAAGTTTCTAAATCTTCTACTCTAGAAATCTTTCAGATGGTTAAGAATTTGAGATAGCCACCGTTGAAGACAAAATTGTTCCAAAGCCTTTTGATGTGAAGAGAATTCATTTGAGTAACTTCCAAAAATAATAACCTCCTAAATTTTAGGAGTTTCTAAATTTAGATTTTGGAGAGCTTAATTGTATAGGTCCACTAAGTCATGGTTGTTTCTTTAATCATGAGCATCTTACTTCACTTTTTGAAACGACTCATTATATGGGCTTCTACTCAATGTGACTACCTAAGTGTAATAATTTGAGTTTTCTGTTCAATTCAACCACCCAACTAAACTTTTCATTTCTTATGGGCATCTCATCAATGATGACCCAAGTATAATTGTAGGGTGTTCTAGCCATTGGCCACCCTTCAATAGAAAGATAAACATTTAATCACATATTCAAAAGACTTAAATAATACAAATCACCTTTCAAAGTATATGAATATCAGAATAATTTGAATCATTGGGCCAATGTGTCTTGGTAACAATCAATTTACAAAATTTTGGTTACATCCCTCCCTTGAAATTTGTCTTGTCCTCAAGACTTTGCTTGAAGTATTTATGGTCCAATAGCTTCTTCATAAGAAGTATTTCGAGATAGTCTTTAAAATACTTTTTTAGCATCCATTTAGAATCTAAATTAGAGTACTTTTTAAATGTCAAAAGGAAGTTTCTAGAAATGTTTCTTCCTCATTTTCTAATCATATGATAGACTATCTACTTTGGTTGAAGTATATTTTTCTATTTATCTACTTAAGTGGATCCTCAATTACAAGTTCCAATGGTGGAGGCCCTTCATAAGACTTTAGAATATGAATATGAAAAGCATTGTGAATTCTCCAATGTTGTGGAAGTTGTAACATGTAACAAACATTATTAATATTTTTAGTGACTTGAAATGGCCCATAATTTCGTGTTGCAAGCTTAGTAACTTGGGATAAAGACTTGTTTGAGCTTTTTAGATGAGCTTTGTTAAATTTTTGCCACACCCAATCTCATTCTTGTAAATCAAGTGCCTTCAATGCTTATTTGTTGATTTCTTTACTTTCATTAAGATCTTTGGATAACTCATTTAACTTAGGAAACTCATGTATCCATATCATGCACAAACTCATCTACATAAAATATCTCCTCCTTTATTTTAAGAATATGTGATAAGAGTTTTTTTTCATATATGATTTTAAATGGTATATGAACTATGTTGTTACAGGCATATTCTGCCAAAGGTAAATACTTTTCCCATTGTTGATTGGCTTCATGACAATAGCACTTCAACAGATCAAATATTTTGAGATTGGCTATCTCACTTTGACTATCTATTTGGAGATGATAAGAAGAAGAAAAAGTAAGATTTGTTCCCAAATTTTCAAAAAGATCCCACCAAAAGAGACTAGTGGTTCATGGATCTCTATCACCCACAATGGATCATGGCAATCCATGATACTTGAAGATTTGTTGAATAAATATTCTAACCACATGCTAAGACATTATGGTCTTCTCCAAGATATCATTAATTCTTGGAATGGAAAACCTATTCCAAATTATAATTTTATTGAGGGCTCTATAGTCCACATACATGCAACAATATCAATCTTTCTTCTCCACCAAGAGGACTAGAGAGCAAAAAGGTGAGGACTTGGATCTTATTAGACCCTTCTTCATCAAGAGCTCATTCACCTGATTCATAATCTCCTCTTTTTGTATTGGACTTATATGATAGGGTGGTCTATTTGGAGGTGAGCTCCCAGGAGTGAGGTCAATGTAGTGATCTTCTAGCCTCTCTAGTGGTAACTCGTCGGCTCAAGTATTTGCAAAACAATCTCCATACTCCTTTAAGAAATCCATTCTAGGCTGTTTGTTAGACCCTTTGCAAGTACAAGGAAATAGACTCTTTCATTGCTTTACAAATGTGTACATGGGATTCCAATCAATGGTTGGATCTATTCTTCTATACTAAGGTATTCCTAATACAACATCATGATGACAAGATCTCCCATGAAAAAACGCTCATGATCTACATAATCTCCTAGCTCAATTCATAGTTTCTCAAAAATGAGACTAAATTCAAACTCCAATCCTTGAAAACCAACACCTAGCATTTCTAGTGTTCAAAACCTCTCTTTTGGTAGATGTAGAGCTTCAACAATTTGAGGATGGATATAATGTTACATAGTCCCTATATCAAAATGAATGAGAATAGGCTCATTAGAAATCTTATCCCAAGCCATAAAAAGCTTCCTTTTCTCTAACAGAGTTTCATCCTATTGCAAGGATTCCTTAGATATAGCATTCACTTGAGGTGCTTTTGAGGCTGTTTTTTCTTATTTGCCTTGTTAGGACATTAACCAACCATGTGTCCTATTTCTCCACAAGAGAAATATCGCCCTTCTCTTGTATATGTTGCTAGTACTGATATGTTAGCTTCTTTTTGGATGGCAAAGGTAGTGTGCCTCCATCCTTATGCTTTGGTTCTTGTTTATCTAACTTCTTTTGGTCAAATATGTTGGCCTTCTTTCTTTGTGATTCTTCTTTTGAGGCTTTACCAAGCATCCATGGCATATGTAGCCCTTCAACTTCTAGGGCCACATCTTCGGTAGCTTCCAAAGTATTAGGCTTTGTCATCTTCACAGCTCACCTTATAATTGAATGTAATCAATGGATAAACTTTCTCATCTCCATATTGGAAGGAACTTCATTAAGATATGTAAATTTAAAATAAACACCTACAAACATGTTGATATAAGTTTAGATATGTAAATTTAAAAGAAACAACTACAAACCTATTGATATAAGTTTCAACATTCTCTCATTGGCCTTGCTTCAACTCGACCCATTCTTGTTGCACATCAGCTTCAAAGGATGAAGGTAGAAACTTCTCATTGAACATCTCCTTAAACTCTTTCCAAGACTTGGCTTCCTTTCCCTCTTGAACAACTTTAAGCCACCAATTTAAAGCAACATCCTTCAAATTTAAAAGAAACAACTACAAAACTGTTGATATAAGTTTCAACATTCTCTCATTGGCCTTGCTTCAACTTAACCCATTCTTGTTGCACATCAGCTTCAAAGGATGAAGGTAGAAACTTCTCATTGAACATCTCCTTAAGCTCTTTCCAAGACTTGGCTTCCTTTCCCTCTTGAACAATTTTAAACCACCAATTTAAAGCAACATCCTTCAAATGCATTTTAAACATCCTAATTTGATTTTTTTGTATAACCTTCACCACCAAAAGCACCATCAAATTATCTAGTAAAAGACAACATTTTGAGAATCTCTCTTGCCATAGAAAATATCAAACTTTATGCTTTTATGTCTAGGCTTGAAGTCTCTTTTAGCATTATTTTCCTTTGCTAAATGCATCTGTGGAGATTCCGCTACCATGAAAATAGCCAGCTCTTTGACTTTCTCCTTGCCCTTCTCCATGGTGGGATTCTTTTTACAAGGGAGGTGGCTTGTGTATGATGAGAATTTGAAGTCACCACTTGTGCGGGCCCTCAAATGATAGGTGATGTGTTACCTTTCATAGACTTAGTTGCATTGATAATATTAATACCTTCATGCTAAGGTAGGCCTTCGCAACAGCAATACCATCTATCTCAAGAGCCTTCTTGGTAGGAAAATCTTCAAAGATCTTTCCTTGAGTCTGTACTTTAGCCCTTCTCCCCATCAAAGTTTAAATTTTTGGACCCTCTTATAGCTCCTTATATCTTTGTATTTTCCCATAATTAGAGAAGCATACAAATACAGAGTGTTGGGAGCCTTCTGGTTGTTCACCAAAATTCTCATCTTCACCTTTTGACATGGTGAGAAAGTTGAGTCAAAATATTGTCGCGCAAGAAAAGTTATTGCAAAGAAAAATTCATTATTCTAATACCAATGTAAGCATAGGGAAGAATGTGAGAATGACAATACTTTGAACAAGTTGATCAATTATCACCATAAAAATATGTAGACAAAGGGAGAGAGAGAGAAAGAAGAAAGTGGATACCACATCGAGGGAGGAACCACACATGTCCTTTACAGGAATTTGTTGAAACAAACGATGGGCACCAAGTGCCTGAACCATATACAAAGGTCTAATTTGTTGCAATTCTAAAAATTAGGGTTTGAAAACCCTAATTTCTATATACTCCGAGCATTAAGTTAATTTTCTTCTTTAGTGCTTGGACTAGATCAAGCTAAGGAAAAGTAATTCTTGAATGAGTGATAGATAGGAGATTATAAGGCATATGGCTGAAATTCAGCATGAGAGCTTATGGGAAATGAAGAGAAAGGCCTCCAATATAAAGGTGCAAGCCTTGGGTGCTCAAAAGTAAAAAGTAGAAGCTATAACTGACAAGTGTTACTGAAAATGATAAGTGTAAGGATAATTGTTCCTTCAAAATGACACATCTGATTTTAGATGCCACATGTCACTTTTCTAGAGAAAGAAGTTTCTAAACCTTCTACTCTAAAAATCTCTCAAATGGTTAAAATTTTGAGATAGCCACTAAAGATAAAATTACAGCCTATGAAATTTCGAAGCCTTTGCCATAAACAGATTTTTCATTTGAGCAACTTTCAAAAATAGTAACCTCCCAAATTTTAGAAGTTACCAAATTTAGATCCTAGAGAGCTTACTTGTATAGATTCACCATTTTATAGTTGTTTCTTTGATCATGAGCATTTGGTTTCACATTTTGAAAGTGCTCATTATATAGGCTTCTAGTCAATGTGACTACCCAAGTATAACAGTCTTAGTCATTTGAGCTTTTTGCTCAATCCGACCGCCTAACTAAACTTTTAATTTCTCGTGGCATCTCATCAATGACCACCCAAGTATAATTAAAGGGTGTTCTGTATCCTTGAATAGAAAGATGAGCATTCAATCATATTTTTGAAACACTCAAATAATAAAAATCACCCTTTAAAATATGAGCATCAAAGTAATTTGAATCATTGAGCAAATATGTCTTGGTAACAATTGATATACAAAAGGTTGGTTACATTTAGCACATTTGCTAAAATCTTATATTGACATGATACTTTTATTTTTTCAAAACCATAACCATACCAAAACATGCTTATATAACAGCATTTTGGTTGTTATGCATCTTAAAGAGACATATGATTTCAAACTATTTCTGTTGGCTCAAAGGAGGAAGAAAGGTCTTCATACCTAATGCAATTAGCTTTGAACATGCATTCCCTATAAAAATCAAAGAGAAAGGTGGTAAATCTACCTATATTACAATAATTTATCACCTACTCAAATAATCCTTTGAGAATATGGAATAATGTCTTGAATAACATTCAAGTAGGGTTACTTGTGCAAACATTAAGAGAGGAGAATGAATCAAACAATTACTTTTGGATAATGTCTTAAAAGCTAATAAGGGAAACACTTCATGTTCTTCTCATCACACTAGTTTTGAACAAAATGTAAAAGCTCTAAAAGAAAGCAAACAAGGTCAACTACATGCACTAGCACAATTAGAAACCGATGAGGTTAATATATGGGTGTATCATTTTAAACTTGGCAAAAAAACTAGGGTATGTGAAAAGTCGATCATGTCAATATTAGACAAATAGTTAACATATTGCAAAAAGATGAAGATAATGAAAAATTTAGGTGCAATAGATGTCCTCATGGTAATTCTTTAGATTTAGCGACACATGGCCTTCATCTAGATTAAAGAAATGTCATTATTGAAGGTAGTAAGAAGATACATGATCCAAAATGGTCTCAAAGAAAAGAGGAGAGCTTATGATAGCTTGTGAAAATCAAGAATGTAATGTTTTTACACATGCCCATATATATTGTATAATTCCTTAGGTTTTTAATTCCAAAGATGGCCTCACGTAATCATTTTCATGTTTGAAATTATTTATCAATAGTACATTGCATCAAAAGGCTATTGGAAGCCATTTTATGGCTTCCTTCCATCAAACTAAAGTGAACATAATGCATAAGGACTCCCTTCATCAAACCAGTGTAGATGATGTTGCTGCATGACCCAAAATAAAAGTTTGCACTATTTCACATTATCAAGTTTTTACTACAAAGGATTTTGAAACCTCTATTACCTTGATAGGTTAAGTCTCTATGATTGAGTCCTTTTATTATTAGCACCTCACCTTTGAAGATGGTGGCCAAAGCCACAAACGTGTTCTTGTATTGGCAAAAAGAGGGTAAGAAGATACATTCTAGATTATTGGTTTATATTGACTTCCTAGGTTGGACAAGTTGCAATCTCTTTAATTGGTCTTATTAGTTTGTGTGTAGCATTCTTCACATGAAAACCAAGTTTAGTGTCAAATAAATAACCAAGGCCATGAAATAAAGAAATCTTTGGAAAGAAATTTTCATTTTGAAATGTAGCATTCAATATGACTTATGGAAAAACCTATGACATGCAATTAATCAAGGTTGAAGACATTTGCATCAACTCTCAAATATGTGTTCTATGAACAATTGTTTAACTATGAAAGTGCACATCTAGATACAAATAAGCATAAGATTATCACTATTGTCAAGTTATACAACTTACGAGAACAACTAGACTAAACATATGATAATGTGTCAATGGAAAGATCAAACATGAAATTGTACCATTGTGTCATCAATAAATGTGAATCGATTAATAGGCTTTAGGCTCAATATAGTAAGCATGTATTAATGTGGCATATAACCCCCAAATTTTCAAGGCAAAAAAGAGGCATGTTCATGAGTGTAGACAAATGCATTGCCATTGAGGTTGCACTCAAAAGAGACTCAAAATTACAATTCCCGAGTTCATGATGCTAATATTGCCAAGTAGATAGAGATACAAGAACACTTGAATCATTCATAGAGGGGAGAGTCTTTCTTAGCTCTCTAGGATACATATACTTTCTTCTAGTGAAGACCGTTCATGATATAGGTATACCTCATAAAATTTCCTTTCCTTTTTTGAAAAAAAATCCAAAAAACATTATAATCAATTGTGATGTAATGGTTAGAAGTATATTTTCCTAAAAGAACATGCAAACCAATTGACCACTATTCAAAGAAAACGTAAAAAAACAAGCTCTAAATTTAGGTCTTTGAACAAACTTTGCACAAACCTTTGTTTACAATTAGATAGATTTAGCAAAACTAAACAAGATGGTGAGCGATGTGGTGATCTAGACCAATGTGTATCAAGTATACATATAGACAAGATGATGACCTAATTATCTCAAGTGAAATCCAAGTGCAAAAACTAAAGTTTACTCTACCCTTGCCTTCTAACAAAGCAACCTAAGAGGTTAAACAATATTAATTGGGGAGGTTGATAGACATACATGTGCTTGCTTCAACAAATCCATGGCTTCATTACCTTTGTGACTTGGGCATTCTATGCTTTCTCATTGTCGTTCATTCTCTCTTTTGCTCTAATTCACTTTTTTACTATCTATTCAATTATATATTCTTCTTCCTCAATAACCATCTTTCCAAGCAAATTAAAGACACACCATCCATTACTCCTTGGTGATTCAAAAGTAAGAAACTTGTGATAGTTTGTTGTGACATGACCTGTATTCACTTAACTAGATGTAAGTGTTAAATGCAAATAAGTTTCTAGTGATAGAAATTCATTACAATTAAAATCCTTTTTCAATGGTCACATCTCATCATGTCAAAAACTAGCGTTGCAACATCTACATCATCATGCCGCATGGACAAATTTGACGACCATTAAAAACTATTAAATCATGGGCTTTACACAAGGAGATACAAACTTTGTATCATCTTATAATAATTTTCATATGGATAGATTTTATACCCATACTTCCATATCGGTTTGATCACATCCACACGTCTAGTTGTTATACCTCAAAGTCCTAAAGAATACCCAAAAAAGTTCAAATGAGCATACAAAACACGGAAATTCCATTGCCAAGGTAGTCATTCCTACATCCTACTATTAGAAAGAGAACCGTTACATAGTGGGTCTTCACAGAGACTGAAAAACATACACATACCACATGATGAATGGATAGGGATGATCATCATCACTCCAAGTTCACTCATTTACTTCTATATTAGTCCTAGGTCATCGCTGCTCCACTCCTTCACCATCATGCCATGTCAATCCATTGAAGAACAGCATATCATAGCATTACTTGAGTATCCTTCACATCATGTGATTAGGAAAGATGGCCTCTTTCCTAATTTTGCATGGCTTAATGGGGACCTTGGGAGGGTAGGAGTAATAAACGACGGAAGCTATCAAGGATCAAATTAGAAACAAATCAATCATAGCACAGGGGAAAGGAGAACAATAGTATGGCACTGAAACACCTCATTTTTGTTCAGTTGTGCCTCATATGTATTGTTGCATTGCTTGGAATGTTTTCCCTACCCCATTTGCTACTAGACCTTATTATCCTACTTGTAAATTGCTTACCAATTTTTGAGATTTTCTATTAGCTGTACAAATCAAGTTTTGTACAAGTCTACAAACACCATGATGCCTAGTATACATACAAAAGGCAACCAGGCAAACTACTGTACTTTCAATACCAGCAGGCAAACTACAAATATGTACATTCAATACCAAATCAATCAGGGGTACACAGTTGAATTCAACTGATCTGCCTAAGATGAGTCATTCTCTGATTCGATATCTGCTTCTCCAGTTATTACTTTGATATAAGCCAACTGTGCCAACAAAAGAGAGAACACAATCCCATAAGATGCCAACTTTGAGGCACGCATACATGTCCCTGCCATGAAAGCTGTTGAGGAAAGACATTAGAGGGAGAATATACAAGAACAAAAAGGAAACGATCTACATAAAAACAAGAGACTCAGAATCAAATATGATTGTTCTTTTCAAAATAAAAAGTAAAAAGCATATTTTCCTCACTAGAACAAACCAACAAGCCAAGTAAAAAGCATTGCATGGAATACATTCAATGAAGCTAGTAAAAACCCTCTTTAAATTATTAACGAATACCACACAATTTTGCCTTCAGGGCAAGAATTCTGTGCATCAGCTCCTATTGCCCATGTGCTCCAAGCTGAGATGAGAGTCTTAATTTATTTGCTTGAGCTGCATAGTGTTTCAACCAAGAAACTTCAGCTTATCATTTCCCCTCTAACCTTAAAGAAGGGATCAGTGACCTGTTCTCTCTTTGTAAATCCAATTTGGCATATTTGCTAACAAAACCTCATGCCAAAGCAATCACATAATCACTTGTAAATGCAATCAACATGTGCAAGCACAGTCAACAGCATCTCATGACTCAGAAATTCTGTATTGTTACTGTTCCTCTTTCAGAATCTCCAGCTTTTCCAATACTTCTCTAGCTTAGTTTTCCACACTGGTATACAAGAAAACCACAAAGGTCTACCAGGAAACCATTTAAAAAATGTGCAGCACTGGTGTGATGATCAAATTGACCTTTCAATTTGACATCAGATGTTAGACAGTAAGCTTGAAGATCTTGGTCACATTGGGCAGTTAGACGCGAATAAATACCTGAACCTGAGCTCCATAGAAAGGAGACCATCACAAGAGAGAGTCCTCCATAAAGTAATTGGCGATAGCTGGAACTCGATTCGCTTATTGAGCTTGTTGAAGCGGCTGCTACTTTCTGCACATTTTGTAGAACAAAGATTGATCAATACCAGAACTGTTTAAAGAAATAAGAATCCTGAATCTGTACAACAACGAATATAAGGCCCAATTACTAAGGACCACAGAATGGCTTCAACAAGTTGAGTCACTGTCAAACCCGTGTCAATCTAAAATTTGTTGCACACAACCAACGGCAGCTTGATGGGACCACTAGCAAAAAACACACACACACACACACAAACCCAAAAAACAACCCCTCCTTTCTCCTTCCCGGGGCCTAGATATGAAATTAATGTTTGTCATATCCTTTTTCAAAATTACTGGGCTTTGAACCATTGACTTCAATTCAACTTCTTATCCAGACTACATGTCTATATATCATCCATCACTTCCATGTTTTCTATTTTCACAATAACAGTGGCAGCCTAATCAATACCTGGAACTCAATCAAGAGATTGGCCTACATGAATGACCATCTGTGACCATTCCATTCAACGCCGGGGTCAAATTACATCAGCTCAAGATCAATCAAGATAGGGCAAAGCAGGTTGGAATAAAGAGGAAAGAACCAATCCATTAGATTTTCTGCTTGAAAAGGAAGGCTTGGTAGAGTTAATGACTATTCAGACCAGACATGCTGAGAACTCTTCCTCTCGGAGATCCACAGACATAAAGAAGCTCTTGTCCTAGCCTTAGTCTCATCAGTCATGTATTATGGAGAGTTAATGAGTGAACAAACAGAGGAAAAGGAAGAGAAAAGTTGAATACAGCAGCATGTCACCCATAGAGAGATGTTGGACATGTTTGAAAGGTGATGGAGCTCATTGTAAATCTCTGCTGTGCAATTTCTCCCTAGAAGATAGCCCTGTAATGTCAAACAGTATAGTATGCACCAGAATGTGGTGCCATTTGGGCTCAATCCCTTTGATCCACCACAGATATATAACCACATTGGATCGTGATGCTGTCCACCAAGTAGATGTAATCGCATTGGGTCATGATGCTGAAAGAGGTGATACCATAGTCAGTAATAGTCTTGGTCCCACTAAGTGCTTCAAGCCTTTTGTAAACATGGTATGTTTTAGCCAATTTTGTTCTTCCCTCTCATATGCTTAAAGTTTGCCGCTCAGCTTGAAACAAGTGCAAGTATAAGTGCACTGCATTCAATTTTGATAGAGATACAACCTTCAAATGTCAAGGCAGAGGTCATAGTCGTGATCAGATCTGTCAAATCTGACTCAGAATGCATGGCAGAGCCACAACGCAGCCTGCAATAGAAGATTGCCACATGACACAAGACAGCTGTCATCTGCTTCAGTACAGCTAACTAATCCTTTTGCCTTTGGGCATATCCATAGTTCTTTTTTTAGAGTGCTAGATGACACAGTTGGATTCCTCTCAACTGGCCAGACGTTCCTTTCTCTGTTGCTGCGGTTTTACTGATCTAAGCAAAAGGGCTGCATACAAGTATAGCCCCTGCAGATGTGGACTGCACCATGTCAAGGAGGGCACCAGACTGCACCAGGACAAGAAGAGATCTGACTGAGGAGAGAGGAGAGAGGAGAGGAGACAGCAGTCAGAAGACT
The DNA here is from genome assembly GCF_053477565.2 of Lygodium microphyllum. Taxonomy (NCBI): domain Eukaryota; kingdom Viridiplantae; phylum Streptophyta; class Polypodiopsida; order Schizaeales; family Lygodiaceae; genus Lygodium; species Lygodium microphyllum. The sequence goes on from NC_141160.1 coordinate 115,777,742, forward strand.
GCAAAACGCAGATGTCGCTGGAAAGAAAGGCCTGTGTACAGCAGGATGATCACGACCAGCATGTAAATTGGATGAGCACGTGATAATAAAGCAAAACTGGAGGCTCCCTATAAATAGGGATACAAGGCAGAGGGTCGACGTGCTAAAATGCTGGTCAGACCAGTATCTACCAGCCAACTCCCACAAAAGGTGCTGCCAAGTAAAAAATATGGGCTCAAAGTGTCCACCCTGCTGGAATCTGCCTGCCTAGCCTACAAAAGGACCGCCCAGCCTACAAAGGGCCAAAAAAGAAGAAGAGAGCACACTAGAACTGCTGGATGAGCAGTGGGCAGAGCAGTGGACAAAGCCCAGCACAGCCATGGTCAGATCTGGAAGAGCAGAGGACAATTCTGATAAACCCTAATGTCCATCTAATTTGCCAAGGGTGAAGGCTGCTGTAATACGCAAAGAATCATCCTTGCCAAACTCTAGAAAGATTGCATGGCGCAACATACAGAATCTGAACAAGGAATAGAGAGTACACAGCAAATAAGAGAAGAACAAAAAATTGATACAAACTTCAAAGATGGCTCTATCCACCTGAGCACACTATGAAGATTAGATAGCAATCTAGACACATGAGAGGTGAAGAGCTTAAGGTTAGCTAGAACAACTCAAGAGATAGATGATCATGGGTTCTGAAAGGGTCTCCCTTTTATAGCCTGTGAAAAGCTATCATGTCAACCTAACCAACCTATAATATTATCATTTATGGACCTTCATTAGTCAGCCCTTCAACACCCACTAGGCACCCTTATTTTTTGTGGGAATAGGGGAGCTTTAGCTAAAGACCGCTTTCTCGACCTGTGGACCCCGAAATAAGGATCCCTAATAACTCCCACACCTTGCAACGCGATGTAATGTGCCTTAAGTTGTTGCTAGCTTAACTACTCTATCTAATCCAAAGGTTAAACCCCCAACGGTCACCTTTTTGTCATCCAATCACATAGCCTTATCTAGCATACAAGTCACAACCCAACCAATGTCCAGGCTCACACATCGCTTCTCCTCATGATGGGGGACTTACAACTTTGAGCACCATGGATCATTGGTGGCACCTTTCAAGGGCAGGGTATTGAGCATATCTAATACCCCCCTCAATGTCCACCAATGGGTATGACACATCTTAGCACAATTGGTTCTCCATCATGCACTCCCATATACCACAAGATCCTCCTTAACCATACTGCTTTGCATACAGCAAAACAAGCTGCCTTGTACTCTAGTTCAGTCAAAGACAATGTAGTATTAATTCAAGAGAAATTTTCTAAAATCAAAAAAAACAATAACCAAAAACTGACTTCTAGAATCAGTGTCTCTACCCAGTCTGAGTCACAATCCCCTACCAAAAAAAGTTCTAGAATTATATGCAATACCATAGTCGAGAGTTCCTTCAAGTATCTAAGCATCCACATCCCAACTTTCCAATGACTGGTTTGCTTGAACTTTGAGAACCTGCTCAAAACCCCAATAGCAAGATTATAATATCTAGCCTAGTGTTGCACAAATAGATGAGACTATTGACCGACCTCCTGTACCTCCCAATGTCTACTAGTCCTAATATATCCTCAATGAATAACTTTGCATTGGTCTCCATAGGTGTAGCTATTTCCTTGCAATTGGTCATGCCAAATGCTTTCAAGATCTCCCATGCATACTTTTTCTAGGAGATGAAGATTTTTCCTAGCTCTTGCCAATCTTCAATTCCCAAACAACAATGCAGCAAGCCTAAGTCTAACATTCAAACTCAAAGATCAAAGCCTTACGAGTCTAATGAATATCCTCAGAGTCACCAATAATAAGAAGATTGTCCACATATAAGACAATCACTACAAAATTTTCACCATCCCTATAAACATATAAGTTAGCATCTAAGGCACAAATTTTGAATTTTAAGCTTAAAATAACTTATTTATCCCTTAGTACCATGATCTAGGGGCTTGTTTCAGCCATACAATGCATGTTCCAACTTACAAACTTTGTTCTTGGAATGCAGGCCTCAAATCTTGGTGGCTAAGCAACATATACCTCCTCCTTGAGGTCACCATTCAGAAATGTTGATTTAACATCTATTTGTTAAACTAGCCACTTCTTATGAGTGCCAACTAAAAGTTTTATGTGAATAGTAGTCATTCTAGCAATTGGAGTAAATGATTCTTGAAAATCAAACCATTCAGCATATGAAAATTCCTATGCAACCAATAGAGCTTTGTACTCTTCTAAGGTTCCATTAGCCTTGTACTTTACCTTCCAAGCCCACTTGGTATCAATAACCTTCCTCTTAGCTACCAATCTACTAGCTCCCAAGTATCATTCTTTAATATGCTATCGTACTCAACTTCCATAGCTGATCTCCATGCGAGATCTACAAGTGCTTCTTCTAAGTTAGCTAGTTTCTTTACTTCTCTCATAATCTCAGCCATCAAGGTCATCTTGACTACATGGACAAAAGCCTTTCTTTGCTCTTCTATTCCCTTTAACCTCCTTGGTCCATCTATTTTCTCCTCAAAAAATATAGACATAGGATTATTTCTTTTCAATAATAGAATTGCTCTACGCATCACAACAATGGCTCTTCCGATGGCATGATAGCAAATTGGTGAACTTTCTTTCCATCATCTAAAGACAATGCTTTCACATTCTTAAGGATAGGAATAGCTCTTGAGATAGGTTCATAGTGGACGACTTCTTCACTTGATAAAGTGGAAAAACTTGCATTTTCTTCCACTTTATGTGGATATTTCTTAAACACCACATCATGGCTTCTACAATCCTCTCTACCTCTTGGTCATACAATTTGTAAGCCTTTTGCTTATCACTATAAGCAAAGAAGATACATTTTATGCTTTTTTATTTTAACTTGTTCCTACCTATCTCGAACGCATGCCAAGCATTCACATCCAAAAGTTTAGAAGTGTGAGACAAATGGTTTTTTACCAGTGTAGGCTACATAAGGTGTTTTTCCCTTGAGAGCATTTGTATAGCTTCAATCGAGAATACAGATTGCAATATCAACAATTCCAGCCCAAAACTAGATACGCAATTCCTTGCCCTTAAACATACATTTTGCCATTTTCACAATGGTGCAATTCTAGCATTCAACAACACCACTCTACTAAGATGTGTCAAGCATTGTCAATTGACGCTTGACCTCTTTGCTCTTACACAAGACTTCAAACTCGTTTCCGTTGAACTCACCACCACCAACTGTTATTTCTTCACATTTTCCCCTATTTTATTTTCAGCAAGTCTTAGTCATTCTTTAAACTTGCCAAAAAGATTGAGCCTCATCATGAAGTACGTACATCTATATCTTTCTATCGTAGTCATGGACGATCAATATGAAATAAGAATATTCTCTCCAGGCTTGTCTAGGTTATTACCGCATAAGTCAAGATGCACCAACTCTAGATAAGCCTTTTCTCTATTCTTGCTCTCTTGTGGAAATATCTTTCTCTCTTACTTACCTATCATACAAGCTTCATATGGTTTCTTCATTTGAGTCTCACTATAGATAGGTAAGTAATCATACCTTGCTTATGCATCTCCTTTGACACTACAAGCCCAACGCGACTAAATCTTTTATGTCAAAGTTTAATTATGTCCACTCTAGTAGTGGTTGTAAGAGGACTTTGGGTCATACTAGTTGTTCAACCATATTAGTCCTTTTCTTCCCTTTACTTTTTATGGTATCATTATTTTCATATATCTTATTGACATGACAATCTGCAATTGCACGTCCTAGGTTCTTGCAATAGAAACATTCTCCTTGAAACTTTTTCTTACCACCCTTTTCCTTTTTATCACCATCACTTTTGGTAGAGAAACCATCCTACAACATCTCCACTCATATTTCCTCGAGCTTTAAGCTACAACTCATGATGCACAAAACTCCTCAAATATCAAAGATTTAGATCTCACTTAGGTATTAAGAGCTGCTTCCAATCCATTACACTTTGGTGGATAAATCCAAAGACACCACCAAGCTAGCTCCTTACTAGTCTTTTGTATCCCAACACCCGCCTCAATGTTTGAATTACCAATATAGCAATGTCACTTCCTAATGTGGTAGAACTACTTTCTAGTGCGCCAAAGCTACTTACGGAAATCTGCATCGCTCCTTGCTATTGAAGCCCTTACCTCTTGCGCATACAATTCTTCCAATCTAGCATATGCAGAATCCAAACCTTCAATGTTGAAGAGCAAGGCATCAGAAATCGATAGCTCTATGGTTAAGCGTGCAAGCTCATTTAACTCATCTCAATCATCTTGATCTATGTCTGCGGGCTTTGCCCCTTTGGTTTTGATTGGCTTCGCCTGCTTCTCTTTTCTAACAGGATATTGTAGCACTGCTTTTGCCAAACTGCAAAATTATGTGCGCCTTCAAGCTTCTTTATGTGCATCAGATTACTGTTGTCATTGCTGCCAGCCATGATTTTCAGCCCAAATGTGACCAAAAAACCAGTAAATGCAGGCCCAAACTGTCACCCAAGTGACCAAGGTAAAAACAAGTACCAATCAGCAATAAATGACCACGTAGAAGCACAAATTTCAGATCTGTAATTAAATTTTCAGAAGCACCAAACCATGTGCTACAGCATTATCCAACTGATAGCTGTTCCAAGGGCATGTGCATCACATTACATGAGGGATCCCAAAATTTCAGCTGCAATTTCTGTTGCACATGTACCCACGGGCATAAAATTTGACATGAACGGTTAAAAGCCCCAAAATTTTGTACTCAAAGCATCAATCACACATCTGCATTTTCTCTGTCATGCATAGACCAGTCCAATTTTGCCAAAATAGAGCAATTTCAGCAAAACCCCCAAATTTTACCAAGTGTTGATGTCCAAATTGCATGGAATTCAACCTGCATGTACGTAAAATGACCAAATGCTGCACAAATTTTGCCCAAACTACAAAAGCCCCAAATTGCACAGGGTCCAATGTGCATCAATGTCGAGAAATTGGGTAAATTTCAGCTCAATTTCCACATGCACATTAAAAGCCCCAAATCTCGAGGACAAATTGTCACAAATTCCTGCAATTTCCGAGACATATATCACTGTTGCATCTTGCTCGCATCAAATTTGGACAAATCCCCAAATTTTCCAAGTCCTGTGTGCACTAATTTCAGTGAAATTGAAAGAATTTCACTAAAATGTGAAAAGCCCCAAAATTCCCGAGCAAATGTGCACCGACTTTGCAATTTCTGAGTCAAATTGTCCAATTTTGCATTGAGATCCCCAAATTCGAAAAAAGCCCCAAATTTCTGGCTCAATTTGGCACAAATCTGAGGTCTATGCCTCCAACACGTGAACCCTCGATAGGGGGAGAGGCCTTTCAAAAATTTTGAAGAAGAAAAAAAATGAATGACGGGCCTGTTGACCCATCAATTGTGCGTCGTGAGCCCTGCTGATGGTTCCGTCCGTCGCGCACCTGCCATTGCGTCTCGTCAGTGCCCGCTGGTCAACACCCCACTGACAACTGCCCGCCGTGACCAATCTCGCCGACTACTACCCATCACGTTTCTGCACAAGTCAACTGACTTGCAGACGCCGTCCGTCAGCTCGCCTGCGACTACTCTTCAACAGTTGCTGTTGCCTGTCCAGCCCGCCTGAACCTTTGGCAATCTGCGCCTGCCTGACGCCACACGTTGCCTTCTGCCTCAGCCCAACACACAGGACGTCAAGAACTCCAGTTGTCTGCTGGTCTTGTCAGATCTCGGGAAGCGCACAAAACCTGATGGCTCTGATACGAGTTTGTAGGGGCCGATTAGGCACGAAGATCGAGATAGACTGTCCTACGCGCAGTGAGAGCCAAAGAGAGAGAGAGAGAGAGAGAGAGAGAGAGAGAGAGAGAGTAGAGTAGAGAGTGAGCCCGTTTTCAGGTACAATGACGAGTGTGTACCTTTAGGTTTTTAGATAGATATATATGTGTAAGTACAAGTGCTAAGGGTGTGTTCACACCCGAGCACATTTAAAGGGCAGGAGGCCTTTATTCCCAACATGAGGTAGGAATGCACTTGTAAACAGCTCAGGATATTAGAGCTATGCAGGACAAAATATTGGCTCAGAAATTCAGTCTAGTAAGCAAATTGGTTGTTAAAAGTTTATCACGTACAAAATCGATATGGAAGCCATTATATTGGGCAGGTGTCGCAAACTCCTTGCCACACTAGAAGGGGAGTGGTATCTGTCCTCGAATGGCTGTTTGCAGAAGCTCCTTGCTCTCCCCTGCAAACATCCCTTCTTCACAACTTCTTGATAATTAGACATTCTTCAAACTCCATTGCTCCAGGATCGCATCTTGCATTGCAAAGATCCTTGGGAAGTCTATCATTTGGAGCCCCCATGATTAGAAATGAGGAGTAGATGCTAGGACAGATTTGTTATATGGAGGGGTTATTCACATGATGTGGCCGCACAACCCCTTTTTTCCCTGGTGGATGGCCCCATTTAGCAGGCTTGGAGTTCCCCCTCGTATTTGAAGGCGGTACGGAGATTTTCCGAGCAAAAGTGTTTCTAGTTCACATGGTAGAATATGATCAGGGGGTAGTTTGACATCCTTAGAGATACCTCTACAGAGAGTTAATAGCAGTGAGCACTCATTACTGCAAGAAGTTTATTCCACCCAACATCTGTACAACAAAGGAACTGGCTAAATAATGATCAGCAATGAAGACCCTGAAGAGAAGTTTTGAATTGACAAGAAGCTCTACTAGGACTTACACAGTAGGTCAAGGACAATTGACATCCTTAGAAGATTTCATACATCTTTTAGATCTCGACTGATGGGTGTTCTTCCAATTAATAGTTGGCTTGTTCAACTAGTAAGGACTGTAGCTGTTATGATTGCCAAGATTCCATCATGGAGATGAACCAACATCACTTGTGAAGCCATCCCGCAGCTTAGTATATCTAACATGCAAAACAAAAGATTGCTCAGAGGATTGCTCAGAGGATAAGGATTGTACTGCCATGATTGCTAAAAGAGTTGGCAAACTTAAGCGTGGGGAAGGTACTCATGGACCAAGATCAAAATTCACACTCACCTGACAGCTTTGATGTGCGCATGCAGGCAGAGCTTTGAATGGACTATAGCTTCCATCTGGCTAGGGATTGTTCATATACATAGTCCCAAAATCAACAAAGTGGTCCGCATAGATTTTTCCTAAAGGTAGCAGCATGTCTTTTTCAGCTAACCTTAAACTGGAATTATACACTACCCAATATTTGTTTGAATCTATTCCGTGTGAAAGGATCTCTAAATTCCATCCATAATGGCTGTAGTTGCATCAAACAAATCCTTTCTTTGCACAATGTAAACCATATTTTGAATCTCTTTCATCTCCAAGGTGAGTCTACTTTCTGAGGAGAGCTCTCATGAATTTGTAAAGCAAACAGAGGCAAGACAACAAGGTAATTGGTGTTCTTGACCACCAATGAATGAGCTCTTAATTTCAGCCACCTGATGGCTGGCCCCACGTGTGCTGTGCTCAATGATTTGTATGCAAGACTGTCAATCTAAAGGAAGCCTCTGGTGGCCCGCACAGTGTCTAGGTAATCAATGTGGGGTTTTAAATCTCTCCCAACAATGTCATATAGATTCAAAATCTCAGTTCATAGTATATAGCTTTTTGGTGTTTTACTTAAAATGTACCATTTGATGTTTCCAAATTATCTCAATGGCATCCCACTTCTTCTCTCATAATTTTTCACACATCTTCCACTTTAATATCAGTATAGAGTTACTGTGATCTTGTAGGCACTTAAACTTCTGCATGGGCTCACTTATCTTTGACTTGACGGACTGGGACTAGAAACACACCAAAAAAAAAAAAAAGAGAGCAAGTATAAGTTCTCATTTAAATGCTAAAAGAATGACTGTAGTGAAACTAAACATCAAAACACGTTGTCTCAAAGATTATCCCTGCAAGTCGATCAGCTATAGCTTCAGCACTATGATATGATCTATTTAGATTTTTGGAACAGACATAAATAGTATGCATGTTCCATTCAGCGCAAGAAACAACTAAAAGAGTCAGTTATGAACATTCAGACAAGCCAAAATCTAGGTTTTTAGGAGCATCAACAGATAGAAGTGTCTAATTAGTATTGAAGATAAAAAAGATGGTAAGTTTGCCTTACGTTTTCAACCTTGTTCATTGATGAAGCAGAACGATACAATAAAGTTCTTGGAGCTTTGTACAAACTTTTAAAGAAAAGACCTTCATTCCTTGAATATGCCATACGAATTTGATACTCTTCAAAATCTCGAGATTCTGCCTGTAAGGTTCGAGGGGAAAAAGGAAGTCGCTCAGCTTGAAACCCAAACTTTGTAGCCCAAACAAAAACACAAACCCCCTGCTCCCCCTTTTCCTTGTGCCTTTCCCACCCTCGAGGAAATGTTAGAAATACTACATTCAAAAGTAGTAAGTACATAAGGACATCAAGCACATGTCTGCAGAGACTGCCAATAAGAACTTGACTGAAAACTGAATACACACATAAGATGATGCCATTTAGTTGAATAAGTAACTGAAGACTGCCAAAGGTGCCTTAGGTTGACTGAAACCTGAATAGAACATGCCTTGCCAGGGAAAGCCAGAAAAGCCACTGTGCTATGAGAGACAGAATTACTCTCTCTTAACAATCAAATAAGTGCTCAAGCACATCAAAGTGGGAGGAGAATGTATGCAATGCAATATGCAAGCTGTCCAGACTCCAAACTGAAGACATAATGATTGCATACTTAAAGCAGCATGATGTTTTTCCAAAAAACTGAAGACATGATGATTGGCTGTCCAGACTCCAAACTGAAGACATGACGATTGCATACGTAAAGCAGCATAATCCAATTTCCAAGAACTGAAGACGTGATGATTGCATATTTAAGCAGCATAATCCTTTCATCTTTTCTTTGAAAAGGGATTGTGCAACATAATATACAAGCCATCTAGAAAGATCATGCAAACAATGATAGCCTATGAAAATTTCATAATCCTTTATTTTGAAAGATAGTGTGCTTTGCATCCACTCCGAGACCATGGACCCTGAGAAAAGACAGAGGGGACCAGGGGTGAGAATGGGGACAAGGGTAAGAAAAAGGATGGAGACTGCAGATGTGGAGATGGGGACACATAGGAGAAGTTCTAAAGTGCATTATGCAGGAAGAAAGTGCATGGAACCAGAAATCTATGCATTAGAAATCTAAATTGTCATAAATGACAATCCATGCAGAATGGAGAAATCTGAAATTATTGCTTAGTAACTTTCTTGGAATGCATGATATACTTGCAAAAACTAAAATGTGTGCACATATGTATAGAAGGATTCACGCCACAGTTACAAGAGACAGGGGATGGGGATGGTGATGGGGACAGGGGTCCGGGACAGCATTAAAAAATTCAAAGTGTTTAAAAGATTAACAATTTTTTTCCTTAACTTTGAAATTCAGAATGTGGATCATCAAAGTAACATAGAAAGGCATAACGTCAACAATTGTAGCCAAGCTTGGAACCAGCTTCTTGCAATATGCAAAGAATTATGTCTAAGAACTAGTGGACTAGGCTATGAAAATCAAAAGCCACCAAAAGAACATCAGCTCTCAAAGGGTCTTGAAACAGTCTCAATAGTCAAGGGCCTAGCTGTTTTGAGGGGTTTGAAATAGTTTTAGTAGACAAGGCAACAATACTCAAACAGTTCTGAAACAGTCTCAATAAACAAGGCCCTGCCAGCCTTGATAGGGATTGTGTTTCAAGACCCTCTGAGATAAGGCCCTAGTTTGCCCCTCAAACAGTTCTAAAACAGTCTCAATAGACAAGGCCCTGCCAACCTTGAAAGGGACCAATCACCATGGAAGGGACTACTGAAGAAGAACAAGACAATGAGGAAGAGGATAAGGATTTTGACAATGATGACAGAAGTGAGAAGGGGGAAGATGATGATGATGATGATGGGTCTGTCACCCGCCCCAAATCCGTCACAAACAAGCATCCCGTCACATTTTACATCCCTATTCCATCACTTTGTGATACATGCTAAAGTGATGTCACTTTGTAAGTGACGCGTCCTATCACAGATCTTTACGAGGACAGCATCCCAACATCCCAAGGGTCCCGTCCTACCTATCACTTGACTATGATTCGCACATTGGGTGTGTGCGTGTGTGTGTGTTGTTGGAGAGCTCAGCTGGGGATGTGCAGTAGCAGTTCGAGTGTGAGAGTCACGGCAAGAGTCAAAGAGAGAGAGTGAAAGTACGATTGATTTTGATGTACCAAAAATGTGTTGGTACACAAAGAATAAAATGTATTTATACTTAGGGCACATAAGGATGCATTCACATGTACAATTAAATAATGTGCGTGTACTTTACACAGAGGTCAAACAGGCCTTTATCCCAACAACCTCCCACTTAAAGGTCCGAAGTGAACCTCTAACCAACACCCACTAGTCGTATGCAAAGCTCATGCTAAGCTTTGCTTAGACTTTTAGTGAGAACATATGCAAGGTTGTCATGTGTTTTGATCTTGGTCAATGTGATTTGACCATCTTCCACAATCTATCTAATAAAGTGATATCACACATCTATATGCTTTGTGCATGAATGATACATGGCATTCTTAGCCAGATACACAGCACTTTGGCTATCACATCCCAAAACTACAATACCCACAGACATGCCAAGATCCTCTGCAAGTTTGCTCAACCATATAGCTTCCTTAGAAGCTTCAGTAGCTGATATGTATTCAGCTTCAGTAGTACTCAATGCGACGATGTTCTGCAACCTGGAACACCAAGAAATAGCCCCACCAGCAACTGTAAAGACATACCCGCTGGTGGACCTATGAGTGTCCAAGTCACCTCCAATGTCTACATCACAATAGCCCTACTGTAAACGCCCCGAACAACGTAGTATGCTTAACAATTATGATTTTCGCTTGTTTTCGAGATTTAATATAAAAGAGAATGAACACTTAAGCTGAAAATGAAAATTACTCACAAAATTACAGCCATGAAAATGTAAAAGTAATGGAGACAAGATTGAGGGTTAGATTGAGGGTTGAAGATGGGCAAAACCCCCCCCCGAAGGAATGTATTTCTGCTCAACCCAAGTCCCTTAGGGAAGAGCTCAGTTACAATCAACCTGAGAGTGAGGAGAAGTAATTCTCACTCTCACAAGATCATGCAAAGATGTACAAACACACATGCATTATCTATTATGCGATGATAAGAACTGATTTCTTTACAGTATGAGAGAAGAAAGAGGGGAAAACAGCCTTTCTCCATCATTGATCAGCAATACATGGATAGGGCTTGCTTCTTGTTGCTAAAATGAAAGAAAGAGCTCGAGAAGGAGGTACTGTAATGAATTTACAGGCTTGCTGTCCTGTAAAACAGCAGTGATAGAAGAGGGAATATGGAGGAATTTGATAATGGAGAAGTGGGGGATGATGATGGGGATGGATGGGGCAAGTTTCTCGCTATCTGTGGGTGTTGTACATGAGTTTACAGCAAAGAAAAATGATGCTGAATGAAGAAAAACGACCTCTTATTTTTAGGAGAAGGAAGAGCTAGTACAAAAGGGGAAAGTGGAGTAGCACAAGACAAGTGTCCAGCCACATGTCATGAGATGTGACAAGTGGTGGGACACTTGGAAACTTGTGTGACAAGTGTCTTGACATTTGTCTCTTCTCTATAGCCTTCCTTTTTGGGCTGAATACTATCAAGAATAGAAACAATCAAATTTAGTAAGCACAGTCAGAGTACAGAATTTACTATTTTTAGAATGACATCCCTATTTTTTTAGGACTAGCATTTTTAGGCTAATTCGAGGCTCCTAAAATTTAGGGATCTCCTAAAATTTAGGGACCCCCCAATATGGGTGACATATGAAAGCTTTTTCCATGTACATCGCAAAAACGGTATCAGAATCTTCATGTGACTTTCCTATGCAAAGAAATGTGCATTTCAAGCTTTCAACCCACACATGCACTTTGTACAAGCATTTCATGATCATGCCATCTTGTTGATTGTAACTGTCTGTTCTGGCGGATCTAGCCCACACTTCAAGGCATCAATCCTTTCTGTGTGCGAGTCTAACCCTGATATGCGTAAGTTCTGGTCACATGCGTCCAATCGGGCCATATAGGTGAAAGTGTGATCTATCTTTTCTCTAACCCACCGCGTGGGTCCACCATAACCTGTGACCACTCATCAGTGGCCAGCTCCAATGCACTTTTCTTTATATCTAATTAGTGCAAAGAAAACAAATTTAATAAATCATTATATAGACAAATTAATGAAAAATGATACAAATTCTGTTTCTATAGAGTTGTGATGTGTGTGTATATATATATATATATATATATATATATATATATATATATATATATATATATATATACAAAGAGCAAAAAAAAAAGAAAAAGAGAGAGAGGAACCTTATTTTAATTAAACAAAAAGTTTACATTAAAAAGTTTAATGAGAGAGAGAGAGAAAACCTACGTCCTACGCATGAGAGAGAGGAGGGAGGGGGAGAAGGAAAATGTTTAATTAAAAAAAGACTATTCTCTTTTCTCTTTCTCCCCCTTTTCTCTCCGTCTTCTTCTTTTTATCATTCTTCTTCTTCTTCTTTTATCTCTCTCACTCACTCACTCACTCACTCACTCACACTCTCTCTCTCTCTCTCTCTCTCTCTCTCTCTCTCTCTCTCTCTCTCTTATTTTATCTCATTGTGTGAAAAATTATGTTCAAATAATTTTAAATTAAAAAAGATTTTAAAATGTTTAATTAAAAAAAGTTTAAATTAAAAAATTAAAACTAAGAGAGACACCTACAAACTAAGTGCACCCTGCCCATAGCAAATACACTTTCTTTGTGTACCCTTTAGATATCGAAGAATACACTTGACAACCTCCCAATGTGTTTTGCCAGGATTTGACATGAACCTGCTAACAACTCCCACTGCATGAGTAATGTCTGGACGAGTAGCAACCATAGCATACATAAGAGAGCCACAAGCTGATGCATAAGGGACTCCCTTCATAACAGTTGCTTCCACGTCATCTTTTGGGCTATTGGCTTTACTAAGCTTAAGGTAAGGAGGTAAGGGTACCCCAAAAGGCTTAGCTTCAACCATGTTAAATCTGTCCAATACCTTTTCAATGTACTTTTCTTGAGATAAAAACAGCAATTTCTGCATTCTATCTTTGCGAATCCTCATACCCAAAATATGCTCTACATTCACCAAATCTTTCATGTAGAAAGCTGATTTCAACTGATTTTTTAGAGCATCCAAGCTAGTCTTCCTTTTCCCAGCTAGTAACATATCATCCACATACAAAACAAGTATGATGGGGCTGCCATCTGTATCCTTTTTCATGTACAAGCAATGATCTGCATGGCTGCATGTAACCTCATGACTCATGAGATAGCATAAAAGCGTCAAACTTTTTGTACCACTGCCGGTAAATTTCCTCATCAATGTCACCATGCAAGAAAGCTGTTTTTATATCCATTTGGTTCAGCTCTAAGTCCAATACAACAGTGAGAGCAAAAAGCACACGTAGAGTAGTCATCTTCACAACAGGTGAGAATACCTCTTGGAAGTCAATCCCTTCCTTTTGTGCATACCCTTTAGCAACCAGTCTTGCCTTGTACTTGGGTTTCCCATCAACTGTCTTTACTTTGTAAACCCATTTGTTTGGAAGAGGCTTCCTTCCTTTCGGCAACGACACAAGATTCCAAGTATCATTTGCATATAGAGATTTAATCTCTTCCTCCATAGCTAGCTCCCACTTATTGCTGAATTCGCAGGACTTGGCCTCTTTGTATGTAAGAGGCTCACCCTCATCTATAAGCATCACATAATGCAAGGAGAGGTCAAACCTATGCAGTTGCCTTCTTGCATGTGTAGACTTGCGTACCCAATGATCAGCATTTTCAAGAATTGGGTCTACATCTGGAGGTATGTTATTTTCAGCATTTATTGGTTGCTATAAGCCATTTTCAACATGCTATTCATGCTGTACAGCACCTTCATTTTCATTACTAGCACCTGCAATTTCATAATCAGCAAGTCTATTTTGCTGTCCATGACCTCCTTGTGCTCCTATTTGCTGTCCATCGTCATCTAGCTCAAAAAATAACCGGCTGATCATCAGTTTCAGCCTGTGGTACAGCACCATGAGGCTCATTTTCTGAAGTAATAGGTGGCTGCAAACTCTAAAATTTGACCTTTTTCATATCTTCATTAGAGACTAAAGTAGCTTTCAACAATTTTGCCTCATTAAACACAACATTACGACAACGAATAATTTTCTTGGACTAAGGTAACCACACTCTGTAGCCAAATTCACCCTCATCACCATAGCCCATGAAAATGTAGAGGAGCTGAATGAGATATTGGTATCCGAGCAAATTTTGGCACATAAAGAGAAAAGGTCAAAGGTAAACCTTCCATAAGCTATTGGGTGAAGTTTCACAACTATTCACCAATGGATGCTAAATGGATGAAAGAGGATGACTTGGCAGACCATCGTCAATTGTTGCAGCTTTACCTTGATGCCTTTCAGTTAGAGCCGACTTTGGATCGGGCTCTTTCAGGTTCAGCAGGGCAAGGGACTAGAGTACCACCTGATACTCAAGGGGAAGGTAGCACTTCCACTCCTCTAGGAATGGACTGCTCTCGTGTATAGTGGATCTCGGATGTATTCAGCATGCATCCAAGGTACTGTGCTGACAGTATGTTTGCCATGAGGTCACTATTCAGTATACTAGTCACTGTAGTATGTATGCAAATGGGTATGGTTTTCACTGCAACTCTGAAACTATACATTGCATCAGGTTATGATCATGAGAGACTGATTACCGAGTGCTGGTTTTTAGTGTATGATCATTAGTTTCAATGGTATTCAGTTGGTTCTATGGACAGCAGCATGTGTATTGAATGCCATTGACAATTCAGCCATGGTTTCAGCTCGGTTTATGCTTTACTATGGTTGTGTAGTCAGCACTGTTGAGTAACAAGAGTTTGGGATGCATCCGATGAGTTTCTGGCAACAATTCTTGACTATTGTTGAGCTTTATGCTATGTTTATGCTGGCGGGAAATTTTCAGCAAATGGTGGGCATATGAGATAGTTAGCCAACAGTGGCCAATGTTGTGTTGAATATGATGCCTTGTGGAAATTCCAGTGCAGTATTGTTTACTTTGACACATTACAGTGCAATCGAAGATGATTGCAAGGATTTCAAGGGGATGGTCTGTCACGAGGACATGAAAATTTGATGCTTTGTTTATGTTTAATTGATATTTGATTAAAGGATTAATCAAATGTGCAATTAAAAGATGCACATTTGTTGCACATGTGAGGTGCAAGCTACTTTTTCACAGTTGAAGGCCGATGGATCCTATGAAAAAGATGGGTGTCAAAGGCAAAAGTTATAACAAGTTACACTTGTTAGATTCTAGGTGAATTTTGGTGCCAATTTGCCCCTAGGACCATTAATTGGCCATTAAGAGTCAATAGTAACACTAGGGACTAGGCATTAATTAATGGATTATTGCTTGTCCAAGGGTCAATTAATGCATGGGACCACTTTGGGTTGCAAATGGCCTAGCCAATTAATTTTTGGATGGGCAAGGTCAATTTTCTGGGCATGGATTAAGGGCTGAATTCAGAATTAATTAATTCTGAAAATTAATTAAATGACTAGAAATTGCTGAAAATGGATTAAGAAAGCTGCCACTTGGCAAAACTTTCCCATGCAAGTGGGGGAAAGGCTAAATAGGGCTGAAGGGAGAGGGAAATCTCGTTTTTTCATTTTGGAGCTATTGGGAAGAGGTGTTGGACTGTTGCTGCCAGCTTTTGGGGCCATTTCCCAGCCATTGGAGATTTTGGTGATGGAGATTGCATATTCTTGACCTTGGGAAGCTGACAATTGCTGCTGATGCACTTTCTCCTGGAGATCACAGTCTCTGATGCTCCTATTGTTGTTGGTGCATCCATTTAGGGCTGGTACAGCAGGGCGGCAACTGATTTTGATCAGTTCTTCGCGACAAATCTCAGAATTTTCTCTCTCTACAGCATTTTCTCATCTCCTTCAACCTATGCTCAGCCATTCTCAGTAATTCTTCGCCATTCGGAGGAGATCTTAGCCATTTTTTGTGGGCTGATCTGTAATTTTTGCAGTAAACCCTAATTTACAGTAGAAATTAGGGTTTAGCAACCACCTTGGGATCCATGCCAGAGATTGAAGGCTCAAGGGATTGAAATCAGCAGCTGATAATTGAAGATAATCAAGGGATTTCAGGAGCCAACCCATCCTGAATTGATTTGGGGCAGCATTTGGCCAGCCAAGGGTCAAATTGGAGAAGAAGTCTTGGGTGAATCGAGGGGCAAATGACCCAAAAGGCTTGCTGGTCATTTATGACAGCAAGAGCAATTGGTCAACAAGGAGGAGATTGAAGAATCTCAAGTTGTACTCCTTCCAATTGAATGAAGCTAAAGCAATACCGCAAGGAGCGCCAATTTTGGGGCCAACAGGGAGTCAACTGTCCAAGAATGTTATGGTAAAGTATGAATTTCATTTTATGTGCATTTATTTATTGCTGTAATTAACTCTTAAATTAGGTTATCACCACCCATTCCAAGAAGGAAGGCTAGTTTCACTACATACATCAAAATGCACCAAGTCCAAGACATTGGACTTACGAGAGACACCAGAGTAAAATGAATTTTTTATTTGCTTTCCAAATTGACACTCATTACAAAAGCCACGTTTAGAGCCTTTTCCATTAACCCTCTTCAGAGAGGTAACAACATGAAGTCCTTTCTGGCTCATATGGCCTAATCTATTATGCCATAACTCAAGTGACTGCAAATTTCAGCAACTGCAAGAAACTTGCCATTCAAAGCTTTACAGAGCAAACAATACAAAGTGCCCTTCTTGGTTCCTTTTGCAATCAGCATGGAACCCTTTTTCACTTTCCACAATCCACCACCAAACAGTGTAGTGTAACCATGCAAGTCAAGCTAACCAACAGATAGTAAACTCTTTTTAATGCCAGGCACATATCTGACATCTTTCAATACAAGCTCTTGCCCATTGTCTAAAGACAAGTGTATAGTGCCAATCCCATCAATGCTGCAAGCATGGTTATTTCCAAGATACACCTTTCCATAACTGCCTGCATTGAACATAGCAAAACACTCCAAGCAAGGAGTTACATGGAAAGAGGCACCAGAGTCTACAATCCAAGTCTGAGTGACACCATCATCAACTGACAAAAGTGCATCAATCACATCAGCCTTGGTAATCTGCATATCTTGCATGTGACATATAAGGGCATCATAGTCAACTGCACATAATACATCAGCCTCTATATCTGAAACCTCCTTTATGACCACACTAGAGGCCACATTGGCCTTTTCCTTGCCTTTGGTTGCCTCAAATGCATCTGTCTTATCCTCCTTTTTGTCTCTTGCATTCTTCT
The DNA here is from genome assembly GCF_053477565.2 of Lygodium microphyllum. Taxonomy (NCBI): domain Eukaryota; kingdom Viridiplantae; phylum Streptophyta; class Polypodiopsida; order Schizaeales; family Lygodiaceae; genus Lygodium; species Lygodium microphyllum. The sequence continues at coordinate 115,795,285 of NC_141160.1, forward strand.
TTCTCTCTTGTTCCTTCTTGTAATACCTGCAATCAGGTTTCTTGTGGCCCTTCCGACCACAGTGATAGCAAGTAATGTCACTCTTTTCATTTCCTTTGCTCTTGCTCCTGTTTCTCCGTCCTGCATTTGCATTTTTCGTTTCATCCCCATCTCTTACATTATAAGCTGAGTTGTTGCCTTCTCCACTAGACATACGTCTAATTTCTTCATTCAAGATTGAGCCTCTCACCCCATCATATGAGAGATTGGGGTTATTGCCAAGAGAAACCACCAAGGTCTCCCAAGAGTCAAGTAGTGTCATGATCAAAAAGATCGCCCTCAACTTATCATCAAAGTCCAACTTTGCATCTTTAAGTTGATTTAAAATCCCTGTAAATGCACTCAAGTGCTCACCTGCAAGCTTTGACTCATCCAGTTGCATATTCACCAACTTGCGCATTAAATGCACCTAATTAATAGGTGTGGTGATCTCATAGGTAGTTTTCAACTTCTCCCATATTGCATGCAACATAACTTATATCTAAACCCTTAAATGTCAGTCCAGATGTCATCAGTGACACCCATCTTAATGTAAACCACAGCCTTTGTATTTACTCTGGCCCAATCTGCATCAGACATTAGTGCAGATTTATCTTCCTGCAAAGCATCCTCACAATCCTTTAGAAACAATTCAATGTCAAGAAATTTTAAGAGTAAAATTCTGACAAATTTGGCAAAATCCCCAATTTAATTGAGGTCACCACACGCAATGCCTGCAATTTCTTACCTAAGTGTCACTGCCAGGCATGGACGAGATCAAAACCAAGAAAAGCCCTAAATTTTTTGGCCAAATTCGCACAAATTTGAGGACTATGCCTCCAGTGCATGAACCCCGTTAAGAGAAGGAATTTCCAAAGAGATTTGAAAGGAAAATAAAGTTTTGATTTTTTTAAAAATGGCGGAATGACCAGGGGAGTTTCCATTGGCCCGTCATTGTTTCCACGTGTGCCTATCCCCTGGTCGTTGCATGCACACTGGTCGCTCCCCGTCCGCCGGCCTGTCAACCGCGTGCTAGTTCCGCTGGCGCCTAGTCATCGCGTGACCTACCTTGGCAACTCGTCACTACTTGTTGTCACGTGCACGCCTACCACCTGGTCCCCTACCATCCCTGCCATCACATTGGACCTGCTGCCTGGACCCCCGACTGCCGCCTAGACTGATCGCCTACCATTGCCCCACTGAGTCGCCAAGAACTCCAACTATCTGCCGGTCGTCAGCTCCGTCAGTTGATCCCGTCAGATCTGCAAAGCACGCGAAAGCTTATGCTCTAATACTAGGTGTTGGAGAGCTCAGCCGAGGATGTGCAGCAATAGTTCAAGGAGAGAGTGAGAGTGACGGCAAGAGTCACAGAGAGAGAGAGAGAGTGAAAGTACAATTGATTTTGGTGTACCAACAATGTGTTGGTACACAAATAATAAAATGTATTTATACTTAGGGCACGTAAGGGTGCATTCACATATACAACTAAATAATGTGTGAGTACTTTACACGGAGGTCAAATGGGCCTTTTATCCCAACATGTGCGTGCATATGTATTTGTATCATGTGTGTGCCCAAACCTATGTCATCACAAAATACTCATGACAAGTAAGCTCATTACTACATCTATCCTTGCAAAGAGTGCTCTAATTGCATTAAAGAATGATTTGTAGAAGATTTCCACGTTGAAGATAGGGGGATACTTGTTCCAATGTTTCTTTATCCCAAAAGGCATAATGAGTATGTTTCTATTTTTTTATCATAGCTTTGTCCTCACAATCAATGACATAATTGACATAGTAGACCTTCTCAAAACAATATTATCACACAATGTCATGGGGTCATGAATGTTTAACTCACTTCATGGGGACAATTAAGTTGGCACATGCGTAAATAAGTTGAAATGTGAGTCACGATGTAATGGGGATGTTGGCACAAGAGGTGCCTAGTGTCAAATCTTGTATAAAGACATTAAATATGCCCTTGACAATGTCTTTTGGTGTCATGAGGTTAGAGAATTAAAGTATTTAATGTCCTGGATTAAGGTTTATGAAAGGTTCAACACTTTCGAGTTCATAGGCCTTAGGATTTTAGAATTGAGGCTAGGTACTGGCCAATTCTTGGGTAGGGCCAAGCATCTATCATTTTTCAAAATTATTATGTGCAGGAAATTTATATCTAGAGGCTGAGTAATGCATGGCCAGGCTTGCCACTCAGCACATACGGAGAACATGCCATGCAAGGCTGAGAGTCTGTTTTGGGCAGTCTGGGGCTGTTGGACAGTAGGAGGGCGTCCTCAGCTGGACAGCTGCTGCAACAGGAGTTTTCACAGCATTAGAGCACCAATTTGCAGTGGTCGATGTGATTCGAAGGCATCCCAGCTATAGTCAACAGCATCCTGGGCAGTATTGGGTGTCAGCGACCTGATTTGGGAGGTGTATAACTACTGGCCACTGCTATTCCTGCCCTTTTTCATCCCAAAATTGAAGACTTCTCTCTAATCTACTGCTCATCTCATACTCTTCCAGAAATTAAAGAATCTCAACTCTGAAAAGTGTGCTTACAGACCTAATTTCAGCAAATTTAGGATTCCAGAGCTGGCTTGGGACGCATGCACAAAGAAACCAATCATGCATGAAAACTTGCTGCTGTAAAACAGGGAATTTGCAAATATGAGTGTTGAAGACTCGATTTGGCTCCCCAAGTGCTTAAAATCAAGGGGCAAATTGAGAAATATTGCTGCTGGTCATTTGGGGCAGCAAGTGGTTCCAGGTTTTGTGGAGATTGTGCTTGATTCACTGAAGATTGAGAAACTTGGGTCAGAGAAACTTGGTTGCATTTCTTGAGCTCTCAGCTAAGGAACAAGGATGTATTCCTTGAGGTCATGGCATGGTCCACCAATTGCTTGTGAATTCGGCCTATCTTGTTGTACTACACAATTCTGGAATAATATTTTAAAAATACAGCAAGGGGTGCCAATTTGGGGCCAATTAGTGTAGGCTGTCTCATTTGGTTTGCAACGAGCTGAGTTTGTTGATTATTTGTTTCTTGCTTGCAATTTACTTGTAAATCAGAAAATCACCACCCTCTCACCCAAGCAAGGCTGGTTTCACACCACCTCTCCATAAAAAGAACTTACTTTGTACTCCCTTTCACATGTAGCCCTTAGTCTCCATAGTTTTCTAAATTGTATGTCATGGCAGCTTCCGCCCCAGTTAGGGTTTCCCACACAATAAGAAAAAGTACAACCCAAATTAAAGTGTGTATGTATGCAGATTATGTGTACTGGAATGCACATAGATGCTGAACCTATGGATGGAATAGGTCTCTCACATCCCACTCAGTATAAGTGCACTTTAGTATCTAAGTTGCAAGATTGAGAAAGGGCACATGCATGCATGCACACCCATGCAGCAGAAAAATCTATATTCTAAAAATTCTCTTCTCTCCCTCGCCTGAACTCAAAATTGAGCACCTGAAGATTTCTTTTTAAGGTTTCGAGGCATTCTGGAGCTGTTGATACTGTCAGATTGGTTAAATTCTGCACATCTAAATTTCTGCAACAGGTGCAGCTCTACCACCATTGACCACTAATTTCTACTCTGTGTGCAATCAGCTGTCACTTAGACATAAAGTTTGATGCAGTAATTGGGAATGCAGCAGGCCCTACATAGTACAGGTGAAGGACTCACCAATCAAATCACTAGATCTGTCATTTGGCATCCCTTTAGGGCTCAGTTAAAATCTTTGACCAAGGAAGGATGGAGAAAATGCAATTCAGAGGTGTATCTTCCCAGGCAAGGGCCTTTTATTTACTCATAATGGAGCTGTTGATACTGTCAGCCTGGTTAAATTCTGCACATCTAAATTTCTGCCGCAGATCTGCAGTTCTACCACCATTGATCACTAATTTCTACTCTCTATGTGTGCAATCAGCTGTCAGACATCAATTTTGACAGTAATTGGGAATGTGGCAGGTCCTACATAGTAGAGGTGAAGGATTCAACTACAGAATCAGTAGATCTGTCATCCCTTTAGGGCTCAGTTAAAATCGTTGACCAAGGAAGCAAAGAGAGAAAATGCAGCACAGGGCCATGGTTTCTTTGCTCATGTAAGGCCTTGGGTTCAATGCCTTGATCCAACTATAGATTTCACATCATATTGCCCTGTATGGGTCACCTTGAAGGTGCTGCCAATTTATTTCACCTTGAATGTTCACTTTATTGCAGCATGTCTGGAGAGGATACTACCATGTTCCAGAAAAAACCGTCTTACCTCCAGTTCAGATGGTAGAGCTTGTATGCTGCAGGGGATGAGCACTCCAACTCCACTCCTTTGATATTTGATTTGATCTTTTATGCCCCTACTACACATGTTTTTGCAATGTTCCTCATGCATGTTACAAATACAAACAAAGTGGTAGCTTCGCTACACAATGCAGAGGGGGGAGATTGCAAGAGAAAAGAACAACTTTGAAGAACAGCAACTGCCAGCCTCCCTCAAGAGGACTCCCATCACCACTTTGCGTCCTAAGGCACCTGTAGTTAAGCCTTAAAAAGGTTTCAAGAACGGTCTCTGAGTAATCAGCAACAAAACTACATACATACTACAAAGCATACAATGGATTCAACTATTCTCTCAGTCTCAAATCCTTTTAGTGCCCAGATGAGTAATGATGATCAACTATAGCCATACTTATGCTATCAGTAATACCTCAGCCTGAAAAGGTTACCACAATATTGGAGCCAGATACCCTAATAAAACAAAATATTCTTCACAAACAAGTATGCTCCTTTCCTCAACCATCCTTGAAAAGTGGACTCTACATACATTAAACCACATTTGGAGGATGAGGGAGCAGTTATCCATCTTTTTTTATCGTTAAGAAGAATCTGATGATGTACTTACATTAAGATGTTGCTCCCTGAATGTATTGACTGTTGTGTTTTCCCTTTTCAAAGCTAGCCCATGGTCTCTAAAGTTTAATAGAGGGATTTTAGGCCTTGGGATCAAAGCTAGCCCATGGTCTCTAAAGTTTAATAGAGGGATTTTAGGCCTTGGGATCCATGCCTTGATCCAACTATAGGGAGGGTACTACATGTTCCAGAAAACTCCATATTGTAGCTTCAGTACACATATTAAAGCTTGTATGTGAAGCAGCAACAATGTCTTTTTCTTTTTTCTTTTGTTTTAGGAAGGCAGGGTGATCTGTCCACAATGCAGCCCATAAAAAGTAGGAGGGGCGCTTCAGATTTCAAACCTAGAGAGCATTCAGTACTAATATCTGCTTCACAAAGAAGCCCAAAATTAAGATAAACAGAACCTGCACGTCATGCACCACCTTATCTTGCTCTTGGTGAGTTTATAAGGCCTCTATTTATTATGGACAACACGAAACTAGGTTCAATTTATTTCCCTTCCATCTGATGATAATGTACCATTGTCATCTGATTTCACTATATGTGAGCACACAATGTGCAAGCACATACATATGCATAGCATGCACATTCAACTCAATAATCCAGCATGGTTTCAGCAGTTAAGAAAACCTTATGAAAACAGAGCACAATTAAGCTACAGAAACCTTAGCACAATACCCAATATACATACCTCTAGCTCAGCTCGAGCAATCCTTAGGTCCTTCTCGATTGCAATTGCATCAACATCTAACTGACGGAGCACCTGCATGAGACTTCAGTGGTTCAAACCATTTTCGGATGATCTTTAGGATGGCAGTGCACAAAAGCATTACTGCTGTTTTTCAGTTAGAGAAACTGCAACAGACAAGAACTATAATACAAGCATGTACATTGCAAGCAACACTGTGGAGAATCAGGACTGTATTATTATTGTGTTGTATTGTTGGAGAAAATGTAGGGCTCTTAATGTAACAAATGCAACTGAGCATAAAGTGCTGCTGGCACAAGAAGCATACTGTTACGTAGTGGTATGGCAGAGCAGATTCATAAATGTGGGATGAGAACTTAAGAAGCTCCTTAGTTCAACCCATGAATTGTCTGAATTGTAGAATTTAATAGCTGGACATTCTTAGTTCCATCTTTCCTTGGTGAATGATTCTCCTTTTCCTTCTTGGAAAGGCTTAAAATTTGTCATTAGGGTACATACTATCATAGATCATGGCATCATTCAGCATAAGTCGGTCCTTTTCAATTTTACATAAATTGCAGACTCATTTCACATGAATGGTGTACATAATACACCCTTGCTTCCATATTCAGTTCTTTGAAGTCCCTACCATCCACCCACTACCAACAACACAATTGTCCTCTCTCTGTAGCCCCATCCCTAGCAATACAATATTGCGATTGGCCAGTCAATCAGAGATACATAATACACCCTTACTTCCATATTCAGTTCTTTGAAGTCCCTACCATCCACCCACTACCAACAACACAATTGTCCTCTCTCTGTAGCCCCATCCCTAGCAATACAATATTGCGATTGGCCAGTCAATCAGAGATACATAGGTGAAACTAAAGTCCTTTACGGCTCCATTCACTATGTGAATGAGGATGATTACGGTTCACTAAAGTCGGCAACTATGCAATGGAAAAACCCGACAGAATAGGAACATTCAAAGTGGATCTTGGGACTACTACATTTCGCTCTCTTGGGGTGATGGTTGCACGATACATGGTTCAACACCACCATCTAAGTCACTTGGAGTTGGGTGCCCATAACTTGCACTCACACTTTCACAAACTCATTTACATGGAAGGCAGATAAGACTGACCTTCAAAATAATGATTTTCTTCCTCCACAAAAAAGTGCCTAATTCTTTGTTAGCTGCTGATGCAACTTTCAACTGCAGTCTAAGATCTGATCCTAGACAGCACAGTGCAACAAGCAACAGTAATTCAACAATCACTAGAAGATGCCCATCCATCAATCCCCAAGTTGTAACCACTTCAGCTACAGGATTCTGGCAGAGAGCCAAATACAGACTCATTAGCACTCCCTCACACTCAACATACACTTCTGTTTATTAACACAAACACACGCCGGCTCCAAAGCCAACACAACATCTACGAGCCTTTCAAAGAAGGTCAATAAGCAAAGTTTTAAAAATGAAATAAAGTTAAGGTCGACACGACATCAACATCAACATGTAATATAATTAACATTGACTATCAGCATTCATATAAGAAATATGTAAGCATGCTTAAACAGGGAGAATGGCATACCCGACTTCCTGTCGCATCTAAGCCCTTCATAGTTCGATATGCAATTTTGTCATACTCGAATAAAGCCTCATCGGCAATGCTCCGCATGTATTGAGACCTTTCATCAACAAGCTCTATCATCCGTGCTTTACCAACCTGAATTCGTACCATATCTACCAACATCTGCTGGACTTTGGTGTCACCATTTGCACCCTCACTTCCAGCAGAAGCAGAATTGTATAGAGCTCTAACTTCAATGTGATGATTTCTGCTTGCATCTTTGGAAAGCAGACCATGTTTAAAGGGGTTGACACATAACTGAAAGCTCTGGAAATCTGATGCAAGTTTTCGAGTAGACAAAGAACCATAAAGACTGACTGTTGTTGAATCAAATGGCCTCTCAGAATAGCAGACTAAACATCTCTCCAAACAACCATGCATAGTCCACGCTTTGTTGACAGAAGTATAAACATTGCAGAATGCACCTACAACTAGATCATTCTTGATTCCATTTGCAACATCCAAACCCAATGAATGGTGTCCAACAGGCGCCATAATATGCTTGCCTGGCTACCAGGTAACAAACTGAACAAAACAAAGACATCTGTCAAAAGTAAACAAAATTCTATTACTATAAGCCACAGAAACAAAGATGCCGGAATACATATTTTTTACATCTTTTTGACATATTTTACCATCTCATTGACATATTGTAAGCTACAATGCAAAAGCAGGATGCGCGATAGAAATGAGTGTAGTGAAAATAGAGTAGAAAAGCCCAATCTCTGCCAAAACCTGTACAGCAGGACTGACTTACATTAAAATTTACTCTACATTTATCTTAAATCCAATTTCCAAATAAGATCACCAATAGGCAAACAATTTTCGTGTACATGGAGAAAGACACAGCAGATTGGAAAATTAAATAATGCCAAGACAAGTAGCACAGAACAATGCTCGAAATATAATTTTCAATTGCAATTACACTGAAAGTCGCATGCAATGGCAGATGTGCTGTCTGTGCAGCATATCAAAGCCAGGTTTAATGTAGACCTTGGTGGAGGATATCTGACAGCTAGAAGGCAGGAAAATAAGTAATGTTGGACCCATCAGCGGCAGCCTGAAAGCCAGTAACCAGGGTCTGCCAGGAAATCAAAAGAAGTGATCATCCAGAGTAACTGACCCTAAATCATCAGTTGGCACAGTGTGGTTTTGTCCCCAAAAAAAAAAAACTATCACTTGCTTCGTTTCTCTCCAACTTCTGTCCAACTTTTTAAATTAATAATCATCCCAGGTACGATCAGCCTTGTACCATGTTCTTAGAGCAGTTTTACTCAGAAAAATCACCCCTCAGCCCTTGAATTGAGAGCATTCAAATAGATGATGTTTCTGTCTCCTGTGTTTTGTTGTTGACTTACTCCTATGAGCTTCATGGAATTGCTAGGTGGGACACATGTCCCAAGTTATGCTGTCAATCCATAATTACCGATCACCTCCATCAATGGTGAGCATTGGTCTGGCATTAACCATTATCACATGCCTATTGATGTTCTTGAGTTACTCCTCTGAGCTTCATGGAACTGCTAGTAGGTGGGACATCCTTCCCAATTTGTGATGTCGATGCAAAATTACTGATCACCTCCAACAATGGGAAGCATTCGTCCGTCATTGATCATTATCCCATGTCTATTGCCTGGCATGGTAGTATAACATCGGAGAACCTATGTATGTACTGTCTGGGATCTATGCCCTGCAAAGATGCAATCTCTGTGATTCTTTACGAAACGTGAGCTATACTGTGAAAATCCCCAAACGAAAAAGCCATTAATCTTAAAATTAATTACATGTGGAACAAAGGTTAAGGAACGAGCACATAAGACTGTGGCAGACAAGTCACAAGATGACCTTTTCGCTATTGACTAATTCACTCTCTAATTCTCTCTCAGACACACAGGAGATGTTCGTATCCGCCGTTGATCGGCTACCGAACAACCGAGATCCAAAATACACACACACACACACACACACACACACACACTCTCTCTCTCTCTCTCTCTCTCTCTCTCTCTCTCTCTCTCTCTCTCTCTCTCTCTCTCTCTCTCTCTCTCTCTCTCTCTCTCTCTCTCTCTCTCTCTCTCTCTCTCTCTCTCTCTCTCTCTCTCTCTCTCTCTCTCTCTCTCTCTCTCTCTCTCTCTCTCTCTGTAACACGGGAGGCGCCACGTCTCAGCCGCCGATCGGATTCCGTACAACCTAAATCGTAACTCTCTCTCTCTCTCTCTCTCTCTCTCTCTCTCTCTCTCTCTCTCTCTCTCTCTCTCTCGGCGCCATGTCTCAGCCGCCGATCGGATTCCGTACAACCTAAATCGTAATACTCTCTCTCTCTCTCTCTCTGTAACACGGGAGGCGCCACGTCTCAGCCACCGATCGGATTCCGTACAATCTAAATCGTAACTCTCACACACACACACACTCTCTCTCTCTCTCTCTCTCTCTCTCTCTCTCTCTCTCTCTCTCAGAGAGACACTCACCTAGACTTGGATCGACAGAGCTTGCTGTTGTCGCGGGTGAAATGTCTTCGGCCGTTGCTTGTAGAATCTGAGAAGGAAGGGGAGACGACCACTCGATGAGAAGGAGCAGGAGGAGAATCTCAGACTGGACAGTGGATTCTTTTTGCCCTTTGCTCCCCGTGCTCGCGTGTGCACGTCGAGAGAGAGAGAGAGAGAAAGTCTCCCCCGGACTTGGGGAGTTTGTTGTTGAGTTGGAATGGCCAAACAGGCATCGCGTCCGATTCTTTCACGACGTGTCAGAACACATTTTCACCCCAACCAAACGTTAATGGTAAAAGGAGAGCCGGTAAAACTCTAACGAATCGAGGGAACGAAGGGGGCCTCTCACCCTTGAGCACCCTTTCTCATTTAAGATGGTAGTGGACATGATGATGATGAAGCATACCCAAGCCTCCAACCCCGAATGGTCTACCCATCAAAGTGTTTTGGCAATTTATTTCAGGACACGCTACATTGGGTAAGAAAATCAGGGTAGTTACTTCCGGATTTCAATGGAGGATTAATGAAGCTACTCCCTAGGACAATGGCTAGAAACACACCGTCTCACTTGAGACCACTGATGATGCTTAACTTCTCGTGTAAAGTGTTAGCAAAGGCTCTTGCATTGAGGATCAAACACCTCATTGCTAAGATCATCCATCCACATCAAGATAGATTTGAGTTTAGGCAAAAGCATACATAATGCCATCTTGAATCTAATCCTCTCCATGGATCAACATTCATGGGCATTATTAAGCAATGCCTCCACATGTATTAGATCAATAGTTTGGTCTCTTCACCCATTGTGCTAAGAATATCTCTTAGGAAAAGGGTGCCTTCTAGCCCCCATCATAGATCCACTAGTAAGGAAGATTGACAAGAAGGTGCAAAATGGTGTTATCAAGTGGCTCCCAATGTCAATGGAGACTCATTTACTACCCAATTCTTTAATGATGATAATGATATATTGTAGCAATCAAGAAGTAATCCTTTGAAGGATTGTTGAAGATCTATGTATTTGTTGCCCTCTCTACATCAAAAATAAACCAGACGAAGACAAAGCCAGTCTTCCTTAGCTGTAGGGAGTCAAGCTATCATTGATGATTTCCTTCGAGCATGGTAACAATTGGAGCAAGGAGACGAGAAAGTGAGCACATGTGTGGACCGTGGAGTGTGACTCGCCAAGCAAGCTATGACAACATGGTAGGTATTTGTCACTCCATTCACTACATTTATATGTGCATGTGAGTAGGCTAGGTGAGAGGTAGCCATGTACTTTGTGCATCAAAACCCTTTAATTAATAAGGGTATATTCATGGTCCTGACATTCATCTTATGAGTTCAATAGGTCCACCCAATGGCCTCAGTTAGTGAGCTCCATCCCTAGTCCCCTAGTCCTGCTTCATATTCCCCTCACACAAACTCAAGGCACATCAAGGGCATGACACACCTAGAGAGTCACAGCTCACCTATAGACCTGTCTCCCTGAGTCACTAACATAGTTCTCTTCATTCCTCTCTAAATCTCTCAATACCACTATTACAATATTGGAAGCACGACAGCAAACAAGTCAATAAATAACATAGAGCTACAGTCTCACCTAGTACTATAATCTCAACTAATTGACAATTTGTACAAGACATCCTCCATCGAACTCCATGACCATGAGCTCCAAGTTACTCAATATAGCTTGTGGTTCTCCTCATGATTCTTAACTTTCCTATCCCTTGGCATTGGTAATACTTCCCGCCCTTTACCCATCAATTGGTGCCTTACCTCATCAACTGCCGAATATAAAAGGAAACCTTAAAGCTATCTTTTATATAATAGTCTATATAGGCATGTGCACTCACATATAGTAATTGCACTATGACCTACACACAAATTGGGTCCTCAACTGCCGAATATAAAAGGAAACCTTAAAGCTATCTTTTATATAATAGTCTATATAGGCATGTGCACTCACATATAGTAATTGCACTATGACCTACACACAAATTGGGTCCTCACGTGTGGGACAACACTCTAGGCTTACTTGGAGTTCTAATCCACCACTATATCTTCTACATGCAAAAGAAACAAGCACTCCCCTAACGAGAGACCATACGAGAGGTTTTTCGTTGTAGGTACAAGCAAATATGGTGACTTGCAACTCCTACCCCGAACTAAAATCTTCCACTAGTAGAGTAGTTTCAACCACCCCATTTGACTTCACAACAACAAATCCCCATCTAAACACAATCACTACTTCCACTTAACATTTGATTTTCCAGACAAATCCAATAATTACATCAAGCTCTAATGACAACCACTGCTCTCCTCACAGTGGCTACACCATTGTCTTCAACACTCCTCATTTGTCATGGAAGCTAAAGCATACTACCTTCGACGATAACTGCAAAACAAAATGGGCAACAAACCAACAAAAAACCATAAATGACAAGGGCAAAAAGGCAATAAAAGCACAAATCTAGTAAAGGTGCAAGGCACTGAGAATATTTAAGAAATAAATTCTTTCAACCCATTCATAGTATGCTTGTAATATTTTTCAATTAAGACTACAACCATGCAATTATTTGTATTATAATTTTGAGAGTTGTGTCAATACCCATGTAAGTTGTAATATTCTTTGAGGTTGGAAAGAAATACCCATAGCTCGATAAGAGCACAGGCACTAGCTTTTCATTCACTTCTAGGAGTTTGGCCACTGTCAACTAAATATATGTGTATGAAGCAAGAAAGATTGGCCAATAGCTAAAAAGGAGGATGGGCTCCCAACTTTGAGTGGAAGCCCAAACTCAAAACCCTACGTAAAAAGGTTGAAAAAGTGAATGGATAAGCTTGTCCTTACAGTGTGCAACCTTGAGAGCTCTCTTCTCCTTCTTGCTTCTACTCTATCTTCTTGTGCGTCATCTTGATAGTGAGGAAGAGTGAGAGTATGAGAGTGAGGGACTTGGGGAGTGAATCTCCTCTCTTGATTTGCATTCTTCTCTTCTTTCCCTTCTTCTTGGGTGATAGGAGAAGTGGAGGAGAGATTGGGCTTCTTCTTCTCTTCTCTGCATTTCCTCTTGAAGATCAAATACTTGTTCTAGATCGAATCAAGAGCTATGGAATAGTGGAGGCACATGAGAGAACGAGGAGCACCACTCGAATCATGGAGCTGCTTTGCAAGCCTTTGGGTCATAGTGTCGATGCAAAGATAAGGAGGTGAGCTCACTACACCTATCATTGGAACTTCAATGGATTCTTCAACAACCATGGATCTTTAACAACTTGCAAATGTGGTCTCCCTAGGGGTGTGTCTACCTTACTATGTAGTGCTTATAGTCATGCTCGTGTATATTTAATTGCAATATGGGTCAAGCTCCAAGTAGGCTTGGCACATTGTCCCACACTTGGGGACCACATTAGTGTATGGTTATTGTGTAGTGAAGTCTTAGGGTGACAAGTCATTTGAGCAAGTCTAGGGTATCATGCGCTTGTCCCCCGAGGCTGTGTTGTGGGAGAAAGGGCTAGGGGTTTTAAAAGCTCTATAGGAAACGATAGCTCTAATCCAAAGGGTTCTAGTTCTCCTAGCCCTACAACTTCCAACTCCTACTCTTTATATCCAAATCCCTTTAAATGGTGTCTAAGTGCTTCTCTAGTTAGGGCTTAGGTTGAAAGATAGAGTTCTTAGCTAAAATCCCATTTACTCAATGTTGCCTTGGCCAAGCTCGATTGTTGTTTCAACTCTGCTATGTGAATGTGCATGTAGTGGATGGAGACTGTATGGATGATCTTTCTATAGAGCTCCTATTCTTATGACATTACAAACTTATACACATATGCTTGTGCTTTAAGTTGGCTTTCTCTACTTAGTAACTTAAATAGTTTATAAGTCAACTTCCTCAATGCTTCCCCCAAGTTTTTCTTTACTTCATTTTCAATTTGAGCGATGACTGCTTTAGCCATAGGTTTGTATCAACAATTTGTTGTAGACCAACGCAAGCTACCTTCGGTTGTTCTTGAGCCTACTAGTTCCTCTAGATCTCTCTTTTGCACAAATCCATCTTAGGCTTCTCATACTCTAATTGTACTCTCAGATCTACCACTTGAGCTTGCAGTTCCTCCTGTTTCTTCTTTAGCTCTTCTAGTTCCTTCTCTTTTGTTTCTAATGCTAGGTCTTTTTTCGACAAATATGCATGGAGATCCCACAAAAAAATGATTGGTTTGAATTATGAAGCTCTTATAGAGCTCCTACATGTCTCCTAATTTGTCCAAGAACTCGTATTTACTTTGATGTGCTTCCATTTTATCTTTTTGAAGTTCATCACAAAGCAACTCCAAGGCATTTAGATTCCCTGTTACACTTAGTGCCAGACTATGCTCCTATGAGCTCGAGCTAGACTGCATGGTGGTACTTGTCACCTTAAAGTTTATATGATTTTGTCAATGGGTTTATCTTCTCAAGACTAATGATTTTGTGTTGTAAGCCTTTTATTTGCACTGTCACCTACTAAATAATTTCTGAGCCAAGGTTTTGTGAACTTTCAACAAATTTATATTTTTCCTTACTCGAGCTACCTTCCTCTTTATCTATCATGGTTGCTTGAATTTGTTGGAAAAGCATATGGCTCATTTCCGATCTTTATGCAGCAAATGATAGCAAAATGGTCCTTTAAATATTCTCAATGTGCTCCTTCATCTTGGCTTCAATAATTTTGCCTCCTTCTTACTCTTTTTTTTCCCAGCCGAGGATGCTACTCATCCTTCGGTGTCATGGGAATTTAGTCTAAGCTTTGAAAGTGGATGATTACTCATACCTTGTAAAGTTTTATGCGCTGCCTACAATACATGAAGAGAGGCTTATGGGAGGTTTACTCAAACCACTAACATGTTTAACAATAAGTTTTAAGTGTCGGGAAATGGACTTTATAGTTCAGTCAAGAGAAGAACTTGTTAAGTTTGTTTTGAAAGTGGCATGATGTATGACTTTGGGAAGAGCAACTTGTGGAACTTAGGCAAAAGGGGTAAAGGAGGGAGAAATGGAGTTGAGGGCAGTAATTTGGCTAAAAAGTAGCACAATCTAGGCTAATATGCCCTCCTCCAATCATGGACAGCAAACATGAAGAGATGGCATGCGAGTTCTTTGTCTTCTTCTTTCATCAAGAATAGGGAATTACAGGGAATAGAACAAGCTAGCTTGCTATCCATAGAGATTTAGCCTCTTTCTATTGATTCTAGGTTCATCTATGCAAAGGATCCCACTCTTTACTATCAGGGGATGATTCATACATGTGAAAGGAAAAGTCTTGATACTATTTGGAGCAAGGCTAAAGTATTAAAAATAGGCCCAAATAGGGTTTCCTTCATCTTTAATCATTTCTACCGATTTGTATTACTTCTAGGTGAATAGGGGAATGCTTTGTACTTGTCACAGATATAGTTTTGTGAGATTTTGGAGCAACTTATGAGCATTTACATTGTGATGTAATATGCAATAAAAACATGGCTAAAGTACAAAATTTAGGCCCACACACAGTTTCTTCCATCTTTAATCATGTCTACCATTTGGTATTGCTTCAGGGTGATGAGATTGACCATCCCCCACCAAAATTCATACACGTGTATTGAGATTTGATGCTTTTGCCTATTGCATATGTTTATGTATATGAAAATTCCGATCTTTTGTTATTAGGATCAAGGTTTATGTTAGGCAATTGATTTTGAGTTGATTAGTTGTCTCGACAAGGGTTGGATTGATCAAGCACTGTTGTTCTTAACAGTAATACAAAGGCTTGGCTTAAGAATCATTTGGTGTGTGATTTATTTATTATTTCTATTTTCTTCTTCTTACCAACCACTACTCTCTCCACCATTATTTCTAAAACCCCAGTGGTTTTGGCTTTCATCCCTTTATTGTCAGAAGTGGTGCAGCAATGGAAGCGTAAAGAATATGCTGAAATAAATGCTGAAACACAAGACAGAAGAAAGAAAGAATGAATGAACACAGTAGACAGATGAGAACTCAGATTGTATGCTCGGGAAATGGAATCCATATCGAACACGAGACAGCAGCATACAACGGTGAGTCACTGGCTGCGTGGGCTCCTCAGCACCGGCTCCTCTCTCCCAGAAGGATCTCCACTGATGGCTGAAGCACCAAAGACTGTGGAGGAGGAGCCCTATAAATAGCCACAAAAGTGGGGAGCATAAAATGCAGGTCGGCCAGCAACAAATGCTAAAAATACATCATAAATGGCCACAAAAATGTGCCATAAAATACTGCATAAAATGCTACATAAAATGCCCAGCCTCTGCACACAGACTCACACCATGAGCTGACTAATATCTGCTAACATTTATACCCCAACGTTTAGTGAACTCGGTGTGAAATCCATTGACAGGGTGCAAGATGGTGGGAGATGCATCAAGATTTGGTTCAAGTAATGCTATTTAGCTCTTTGATGCAAAATATGAATGATTTTGCAACACAACAGTAGCAACAACAACAACAATATGAAAGGATGTATGCATATGCAAAATTAAAGTCAACTGTGGTAAAGGCTTTGCAAGCTGTAGAGTAAGAGATGAAACTGGTTTGGAATGCATCAAAATATTTACATTTGTATGCACTGAAGATGGAATTCTATGGGGTGGCTCAATTTGAAGGGAGCCAATATTTTGTGTAGGAACTAAAGGCACAGATTTTATGGAGTTGTAGTTGCAGGATGTTGATTGGCATGAGTAAAAGAAGGCACTCAAAGAGGAGTTTTACATAGAAGATGCCGAATTGGTTATTTGTAGAACATTTCAAGAGTGGGTCATGAAGCCAAATAAAGGGCTCCCCAAACTAAAAACCTATGTATAAAAATTAGGAAGTGAATGGATAAGCTCATTTTTGTAGTATGCAAACTTGAGAGCATGCTTTTGCTTCTTGCTCCTATTCTATCTACTTGTGCTCCATCTTGAGAGTGAGGAGGAGTGAAAGTGTGAGAGTGAGGGAGAGAGTGACGTACTTGAGAGGTGAATCTTCTTCCTCGGACACACTCTTCTTTTCTTCACCTTCTTGGGTGAGATGTAGATTAAAGGATAGATCATGTTGTCTTTCTTCTTCTTCGCATTTCCTCTCATGGATTGGGTGGTTGAGGATCGGGTTGGGAGCAATGGAGTAGAGAAGGTAGATCAAGTACCATTGTGCGGATCATGGAGCCACCATCGAGCATTTTCTTCACGGCATTGACGATAAGGTAAGGCTCTATTGAATTGCTTTTAGAGTTTGAAAGCAGATTTGAGTAGTTGGATATTGTAGAGCAGCTGTCTCTTGAATCCCAAAAAATTGAGATGTTTTTGGATGTTGCAGATCTTGCTTTGTAAGAGAAGTTGGATGATTTGTTGGAAGATCAATGTACTAAAATGGGGGTAACAAAGCATAGAAGAAGGGAACGATTGCATGTTGGGGCCTTGCCTACTACTTTTGGCTAGCCTAGTGAAACTGCTACTAAGCCACATGTGTTTGTGGTTGTTTCTAAGGTTGAATATGTTGTTCAGATAGTAAAAGAGGATGTTATGGGATGAGTTGGGAAAGGGAGTGTGCAACCTAAAGTTGAAGATTGCACAATTGGATGGAAAAGGGTGAGTATAAACCCTAAGTCTCAATAGGAGGGCTTTGTGTGTAGATTAATGTGGTGTGATAGCTCTTAGCAGGAGAGACATGACAATGGTTTGTACCATGATACATTAGAAAGGTAACTATCTTTTGGAAGGATGGTAAAATCCATGCACAAGAGACATGTTTACCAGTTGCTTTGAACTTTGGATGGTTTGTAGATAGAGAAAGTACTTGAAAAGATTATTGATGTCATGAAGGGTTGACGGGCGAGCATTGGCAGAAGCTCCATTGCATTCTTCTTGATGGGCACTTTCGTGTGTTGATATTTGTCATAATGTTTCACAAATCTTCATTGTCCGTAAGTGTGGGTATACACATCTTCTTAGCACGTCATCTTGCCTTAGCCTATGCAACTATCTTGCAATCAACTAATAACGCCTTGTTTCTATGAGTAAATGTGAAATTAAAGTGAAGGGAGCTCTCTTGCTCAACCCTTGAGATCTATGAACTGCTTATTGGTCAAGCATTTCAAGTTGAGCAGCCATGGCTACCTCTCACATAGTCGACGTGCTCTCCCTAACCATGGGGTG
This sequence comes from Lygodium microphyllum, assembly GCF_053477565.2. Taxonomy (NCBI): domain Eukaryota; kingdom Viridiplantae; phylum Streptophyta; class Polypodiopsida; order Schizaeales; family Lygodiaceae; genus Lygodium; species Lygodium microphyllum. The sequence goes on from NC_141160.1 coordinate 115,813,214, forward strand.
TAGTGAGCTTACCTTGATGCTTAATCGAGTACCCTCCTCTCTCGTGCACACCGGTAGCTCCACGATCCTCGATGCAAGCTCGAGCAACCTCAATCCCTCTCCGTCAAGATCCATCCTCCATAGCCATGTGAGAGAAGAGAAGAGAAGAAGACAAAGAGAGGAGATGGGGAGCTTTTTCTCCTCGATCCCTCACTCTCACACACTCACTCCCTCACTCAAGCACACACAAGAAAGCAAGAAGAGGAGAAGAAGAAGATGAAGCTTTTTGCCACACACCAAGAATGAGCTTCTCATTCACTTTTCAACTTTATATACAAAACCATAAATCCCTTTTGGGTGGTCATCTCCTTATCCCCTTTTTTACATGGCTAGCCGTGGCCTAGGCCCTTTTTCCCATTGTCCTCCTAACTTCCTAGCTTCCTTCCTACTGCCCATCTACCTTTACAATTTACACAGGTGAGAGCCCGGTGCTCTTTTACAAAGATTTTGGTTGTGCCTTTATATTTAGAGGTGCGTCTTCTTGCTTTTGGCTCTTTTGCAACTTCCATGGTTGCACCTCGGACTGTTACTAGTTGTTCCTATGCTTTTGGATTTTTTCTAGGTCTTTTCCCTTGTGAAGCGCCTTTTCCTTTTTTCCACCTTGAGCTTTTCCTCTCGATGCCTCTTTTTCCACTTTCTCTGCTCTTTGCAGTAAACATTAAGCTTTTTGTATTAGACATTTAGGTAGTTTGTTTGTTAGTATATCGATAATATAATAGGGTGTTAGGTTAGCTGTAAAAAGTTGAGCCTCTTGCTATAAAGCAAACAACTAGGAATCTCGAAGATCATCATCGATTTCAATCACCTTCCCTCCACTCTTGACATGTGATTTGCAATGTAGTGTTGCTTGCTTTTCCTCACAATAATGCTAAAGTCAAATTCTAGCCACAACAATAGTAGCCATCTTGCAATGCATCCTATAGCACGTGGCTTATTCACCAAATAAACACAAAGAAGGTGAAAGGGATGGCAATGAGATAATGTCAAAATTTCTTCATGGCATACACCATGCTAAGTCCCTCATGTTCTATGGTTAAGTAATTCATTTTGGTTTCTATGAGCTATTGACTAGGAAAATTCACAAGGAAGTCCATGGTGTGTTCTCCTAGTTGGCAAATCACAACTCTAATAGCAATTTTGGATGTGTCAATGTGCATGTAGAATGTCAACTTCTAGTCAAGGGCTCATAGGGTAAGTGCATTAATTAGAGCTTTTTTCAAAGCTTCATAATCCTATTAGCATTCATCGGTCCATTTCCAACTTTTCAAGAGTCTGTACAATGGTCTTGCTATGGACACATAATGGAGCACAACTATAGTAATTGATGTGTCTGAGAAAGCATTGAACTCCTTCAACATTTTTTGGTGGCAGCAATTCCACAATGACTTGAATCTTTGACGTTGTAGTTGAAATCCCATTCTTAGATACAATATGCCCTAGAATTATGCCATGCTTGAACCCAAAATTGACATTTTAGTGGATTTAAAGATAGTTGATATTACCTATACTATTGGAAGACCACTCAAAGTTTCTCTTATTGCTCATTCCATGATGAATCAATGTAGATTTCATTGACAGACACTTCAAGTCATTTACAAAACATGTCCTTAAAGATTGTACACATTAGGTGTTGGAAGGTTATATAGGCATATTAATCAATCTAAAGGGCATGACAAAGTATGTAAACACCCCCCATTCAGTGGGCAAAGGTAGGTTTATGTTGATCATTAGGGTGTACTTGCACTTGATTATATCTTGAGAATCCATCAAGGAAGTTATAAGCCTCCTTGCCTACCATGTGAACTCTACCTTGAGAAGCTTATCCAGTTCTTCTCGTATGAAATGCACATATCTCAAGTTTATTGGGTACGACCTTTGTTTTGTGGGTTTGATATTTGCATTTGTCAAGATAGTATGGGTGAGCAAATGGGGTGGCACTCCTTTAAGGTCAATGTAGCTCCATGCAAACATATCTCAAGTTCATTGGTAAGGTATTTGTTTTGTGGGTTTGATATTTGGATTTGTAGAGATAGTATGGGTAAGCACATGAGGTGGTACTCCTTTAAGGTCAATGTAGCTCCATGAAAACATATCTTGGAAATTCTTTAAAAAGTACGATGAGTTTGTCTTTGTCCTCTTTCACAAGATCTTGTGACAATATATGTGGGTTTAGGAGGCTCCCCTTCAATAGGATGACTATACAATTCCCTCAATTTTTAATCAAGTGAATATTTTTGGGAGATATTTCAACCTTTTTTGGTTGCTAGTGTTAGAGTCTTTACTTCTTTGGGATACCTTTAGCTTTTCTATCATATATGCATTGGTAACTCTGCGTGCTAGATTAGCTAGAGTTTATTGTGGAATTTTCAGATCAGAATCTATATTATCGTTTGACTTTGAGATCGTCATGTTTGATTCCTGAAGTGAATTCTTATTTCCAGCTTGCACTTCATCAATCTCGAGTATTTCAAAGATTGGAACGAGGTCTGAGGGGTTGAAACACCATTTGATTGTGATTGATCACCTCTAAATATTCCAACCATTCTAGCTCCAACTTCACTAACAACACTAGAATCTATAAGCAGTTTATCTATCCTTTGGGCTTTAGTATTTGTTACAATTTACTTTATGGTTTTACCATTCGAGTCATAATCTTTGGACTCATCGTCTTTGTCATCTTTCCTTTTCAAATTAGTGAAGCTTTCTCCAGAATTACTTACTTCTTCCTCTATGGCTCATTGATTTTCATCAAAGATGCAATGGCGTGATAATTGATTAATGCTTGATGCAACCTTGCTTGCTTCCATTTGTTTTGCTAATGAAACTCTTCAAAGATCAACAGGTTGTCCTTGGGGTATCCTTTAGACACCATTGCCACTGAGTGAGAATTTTTCTCAACTCCAATGGTTGGTAGGGATATTGAATTGTACAAGTTTGGTTGGGATGGTCCTGGGTTCATCAATAAAAATATGTATTGCTAATTCGAAGGTGCTAGGCTCAATTGCATTTGCAATGAGTTTTTCTTTGCATACTTGATTCAACTTACATTTTTATACTCTTCTTCCTCCATAAAAGGTAGATCAAGCATGGCAAAGATGTGCACCTAGTCTTGCTCATTATCAGGGTAGGGAATGTATTTTTTCAAGGACCTTGTGGGGACTATGCAATTTTCATAACTTTTAAGCACATTTGATATGGTATCAAGGTGCACAAGCATGGTTTTCCAACTTTCCAATTCCACCCTTATTGCATCTCGCTTGTTCCCCAAGAAGACCATTATGTTACTTGAATCCTCAGTGAGTTGGGCATTCTATATCCAAGGATGGCCTAGAAGCAAGTCATAATCCCCTTCTTTCATAACCAAAAAATTCAATGTGAATCTAATTTATGCAATTTTAATCGGCCAATCTTTTAATACACCCAACAGTTAGACTTTATAGCTATTGGCCATTGTCATGTTGAAGTGAATGCTTTGAATGGGCAAATTTCCCAATGTTTCTAGTACTGATTGATTGATTATGTAAGCTCTAATGCTTGTATCAATGATTTCTCTCTTCAGTGAGTCTCCTAGAGCTCTCATAGGAAGAATGGTGTGACACTCAGCTCCTTCCCAAAAGATGTTAATTTCAAGATCTCTTGGAAAATGTTTAGTTGCTTCAATGCTTGTCTTGTACCCTTGAATTACGTGGAATACTTATTCTTGTAGTTCTGCCCCATCCTCTATCCATCGCTTGAACACTTTCCAAAGGTTAGGGGTACTATGCAACAATAGCCCAAGTGAAATTGTTTCACCAATTGAACTCAATGTGGCAATGAGGCCGAGTTCCATACCTTTAGATTGAAATTGATGATTTTCGTGCTCAAATTGTGAGACTTTGGCTTCTCCCAATTCTAGGTGGGTCAAAGGCTTTTTCGAATTCAAGTCCTTGTCTTGGGCAAGATAATGGCATGTTGCTCAATACCCAAATAGCACTCATATCAATTGTGGATTTTGATTCTTGCTCAATAGCTTCCTAGGTTTCTTGAACCCACTTCTTGACTTTATCTATTATTTCCGATTGTGACTCAACATTGGTATATTCCTTTGCCCTTGAGGTCACAACCTTCTTAGTTTGAGGAGTGACTGTGGTGCTCTCAGTGTTGAATGTGAGTCAATTTGTTTAGTGGTTGTAACCCCTTGACTTTGCAACAAAAGTTTCTTATTTGCTCTCTTCTTCTCTTTTTTGTGGTATTAGTATGGTGTCCTCATCATGGATAATCTCTACTCCAAAGAGTGTGTGGGTCATTGATGGGACAATTGCCTTGCTTGTGCTAGCTTTCCTCCTTGGACAATAAAGATACATGTGTGTGATGCCATGTTCAAGGCATTGTTGGTCAGGTTGACCATCCTCGACTTGTTGGTTTTTTGTGGACATCTTGAGGACATGTGTGCAAGTTATCCCCACAATTTCAATATTCAGTGGGGTCTTTGAGTTGAGTTAAAGCTCTTCCTCTTCCTTGCCCTAGCACCATGGCTGATATGAGTTGATAGTCCATAAGGACTACATTGCCATCCTTGTCATAGGTTGTGTATAGGTTTGAATATTCATATTCTTCAATTATATCCTTTATGCGGTGGGAAAGAGCCTTTCTTGGAGGATGATTGATTGTGGGAGTTGGGGATTGAGGTATGCTTGAGAGATTGATTTCAACGATTGTTTTTTGTTCCTTCGAGGATGCAAGGCTAGATGTGGGGGCTTTGGATGGTATTGCATCCTATTCTACTATGGGTATGGGTTGTTGTTGAAAGGGTTTGCCTAAGGCAAGAGTCTAGGGGTAGGCAATAGGTTGCATCATGTCCAATACGTCGACTATTTGTATATACTTGAGGAGGCCTAGAACACTATTAGAGTGTGGCACATGGATCCGGTACTCGTGGCAGCCTACTTAATAACAACATGTATTTTGCAACATCGAGAAGCATGGTACATTGTCCAAGTCTACTTGCCACATGTAGCTCCTCCTCAGTGAGAACCTTATCAGCCAGAGGGTTCTCTTGGCTAGTTTTGATCAAGTCCATTTCTTGAATGGCAGTCAGTACTCGGAAGGAAGTTGGCGCCATATAGGTTGGGTCTCTTCGAGACTGCCATTTGGCCAATTGCTCCTCTGAGATTGTCATAATCTGGGCTCCCAGTTCGGCCATTGTAACGTGGTTTTCAAACCAACATTTTTTGAATTGACTTCGACCCTCTGATTGTCGCTTTAGTTGCTCTATCTTTGAGAGATTTGGTTGGAAAAGTGATTCATTGAATGTCACAGTTAAGCATAATTCGTCAACCTCCTCCTCAGAGATGAGTTGCATGCGTTTATGTAGGAGCGTGTCATAGTGCTCATTAAGATATTCTTGCTCTTCCCAGGATAGAGGAAATGGCAAGCATTCCTCAAGCTGCTCCTTAGGGAATGTACCCATGTCTATGAGGACGTAGACACGTGAGAATACTTTGAGTCTAGCATCCGACTCAGTTAAGCATTCTATGACACTTCTATGTTCTATGAAGGCTTGCTTGATTGCTATCTCATGCAAGGTTCTAGGAGTGTCCCTAGGCTTTAGCATAGTGGGGGACTCGGGCTTCTAGATGAGTGAGATTGGTCAATGCTAGGATTGCTTATGTCCTTGGGGTTTTCCTATTTCTCCTAAGGCTTTGTTGCTATTGTGTCATGGTTCTCCCTGGATGTGGCTGGTCTAGTTTTGTCACCCTATTGTGACAGTGTTATATCCACTCTTGACTGGTCAATGTAAGTTCTGTTGTTGATGGATTGAGTGTTGCAAGCAATCGTTGATGGTAATGGTTGCTTTGACTTATCAGAAAGCATATGGATGTGCCTGAGGTTTCACTATTGTTAGGAGAGATGGCCATGGGTTCCTTAGTGGGTAGACTTGACGCTTCATTCTCAAGCCCTTCCGTGCTCTTGGTCTCCGTCTCCTTGGTGTCCCCAATTGCTTGCAACTGCCGTTGTTTTCCCTATTTTTCTTTGGTGTGTCCTCATGGGACGTAGCTGCGACCTATTGGGCAGCCTTGCTAGGTTGATTGGTCAGATGCACCATCTTCTTGGCGACATCTTCCAGAGGTTTCTCCTCAAGCCTAGGCTTGAGGTGCTTTGACAATGCTAGAGGTGTCAAGGATGTTGATTGCGACACCTCTTCCACGGGTGATTTGCTAAGGACACGTTCTGCAAGAGGCATCCTCAAGGCCAAAGGCTGTGATTCTTGATTGGAGATAGTAGCGGCTAGTTTAGTGGACTGGCCACTATTGGTAGACTACGGTGTCAAGTCCTTAAGAAGATCGCGAGTGGCCATGTGTTTTGTTGCCCTTTGCGCATTCACTTGTGTAGATCGAGCATTAGTTGAGCTAGTCACGATGGATTGCACAGGCATATCTGTAGGCTAAGAGCTAAGGGTGGTGTCATGTCCCACCTCTTGGACATTTGGAAGCTTAGATGGTGATAGAGATTGGGATTGAGTAGCTGCATTTGATGACTAATATTGTGCTTCTTATGTCCGTTTAGGGAAAGAGGGTGTAGGAGACATGGGACTTCTAGGTGGACTTGGCACTAGTAGCTGGGAGATTTGCTCATGGTTGTTAGATGATTTTGCTAGTTGCTTTGCTGAGCAATCAACCTTGCCATGAGCAATGTTGCACCTAAAATGCTCGTTATCCTCTTGGGAAATCAAAGGCTCCTTGGGCACTAGTGGCTTTTGTGTATACTTGACAAGTACATATGATATGCACTTGTTAATCACGCTAGGGTGAGGGTCTACCCTTCGAATAGTCTCGTTTGGTTTCTTGATTTCACTTGTGAGGGCCTTTGTCACTCTGATGTTTTTGACTCGAGACTTGTTTTTTCATTTAGATTTCCTCCTGCACTTTTTTGCCCTTGATATGTCCTGGCCTTTCGCTGGCAGAGGTGGGTTAGCAGGGGGTTTTGGTACCCAAATCCATCGGTTACCTACATGATACCCTTGAGCATGTAGCAGTGCTTTGGATATCCATCGCGGCGTTGTGTTGGCTCTCCATCGATACCTTTATCTATAATGTTTGGGATTCTCTTAGGGTCTTCTACAATATTTGTAAGTCCAAAGCCTGTCCTTGGCATTGTCTCCCGACCTTCTTGTTTCGAGCATGGCCTCACTCATTGGTTCTCTCGGTTCAACATATGTTTATATTAACTCTTTCAACAAGTCTTTGCTCTCATCACTAGACTTGCCTGGTATGCCAGAACATTCCTTGTCTTTCCCCCGAGGTTTGATGAGGTCACCCTTACTGAAGGTTGTGATTATCCTTACACCCGGTAGTGTCAAGTGTACCCTTTGTGCTATGTAATCAGCCTCACACTTCATCGCCCTTTTGAAGGGTCATCATGGGAGGGTTTCCTTTCCACAACTAGCGCTATTTGGAGGAACATGGAATAGGATAGGTAAGCTTTCAGCTTCAATAGTTACCAGGATTTTGCACTTTCCTATGAGTGCTTGTGGGTGTCCCCCATATGGACTAAGAGTTGCATTAGTCGGTGTGAGCCTAGCAAAGTCCATGCTTCCTAGGTCAAGTTATTAAAATCTTCTCCTTTATCGATGAGAGCATCAACACTATGCTCTCTTTTTTCAGTGAGTTTGACCCTAAGATAAGCAGGCGGTACTATGTCTTCATCTTTCGGGTCTTGGCTTGTAAATTTAAGCCTTCTGATTCATGCCCATGGGTCCCATACTACACAACTAGATTAGGATTCTCTACTGATGTCCTGGGTGGTCTGTGCAGTGTCGTTCAAGGTGCATCTCTTGTCAGGACTATCATGTCTAGCCATCCTCGAAGAAGCTTGATGTTGTTGCATTCTGTTTTGACTAGATGCAATCCGATGCAACTTGTACATATTCTTATGGTATGGTCTTTTTGCCCTTGTTGGATAGATTGGCCCATTGAGGTTCTAGGGTCTATTGCTGCGTCATCTTACTCATGTTAGCTTCGCTTCGGGGTCTATGACTCCAATGGCTGCTGCTACAGCAATTATTCTCTCAGCGACCTACTCAGGCTACTGAGCAACTGTGTCTTGCAAATTCACCTATTCCTTGCACTACCAGAATCGAGTTTCGGGCGTTGGTATGGTCCCAAGGTTTGCGCGGTTGAGATCTAGCTAAGTCTGATGCAATGTTCTAAGAAATTTGCAAAAATTTGACTTGGCCCAACTCGTTCGAATTGCATGGGCCGAGTGGTGGACTAGGACAACGGACCGAGGGCTGAATATTAAGTTGGACAATCATCACTCTTGGCCTCTTATTACCCTGCCTAGGCTTGCATTTACCTTAGTCTTGCTCCCCTTACCAATACTTAACCCAAAATTTCATTTTTTGCCCTTCTTTTTCCTGTTTTAGCATGTTATACAGCAACATAAAACCCTACTATGTGCTCCAACGTTTTACTCCTATTCTACCTAATTGCAAGCAAAAATCATAAAGGAAATACCTACACTACTCCAACATGCTTTTCCAAATCCAAAAATCCAAAAACCTATTTGATAAGGAGATTGAATACCTCTTTAAACTCCCTCGTTTCCTACCTATCTAACTCAAGCACTGGTTTGCGAAAACCCTAGTTCGATGCTCGATTCGAAGTGCACAAGCGCTTAAGGCTTAAATCCGTTGGTCTCGGAAACATAACCAAAATGTAGAGGGAGCTCACGCTCAACCGCCAAGACCCACAGATTGCTTATTGTTTCAAGCATTCCAAGCCGAGCACTAATGGCTATCTCTCACATAGTCGACGCGCCATCCATCTCTACAGGTGTAGTGAGCTTACCTCCATGCCCGGTCGAGTTACCTCCTGAGCACTCTGGTAGCTCTACGATCCAAGTGCAAGCTTCAAGCGAGCTCCATCCTCAAGCTCCATGCTCCAAGCTCCATTGCTACTGTGAGCAAGAGAAGAGAAGAGAATAGAAGAGAAGAGAAGAGAAGAAGAGAGGAGAAGATGGAGAGCTTCTCCACCCTGGTTCCTCACCCTCACACACTCACTCCCTCATACTCTCACATTTCCTCTCTCAAGCACAAGCTCAAGCGAGCAAGAACAAGAAAAATAAGAAGAAGAGGAGAGGCACTTTTGGGCACACACAAGAATGAGCTTCTCATTTACTTTTTAACTTTATATACAAAACCCTAAATCCCTTTTGGGTGGTCATCCCCTTATCCCCTTTCTTACATGGCCGGTCGTGGCCTAGGCCCTTTTTCCCATTGTCCTTTTATCTTCCTAGCTTCCTTCCTATCGCCCATCTACCTTGACAAATTGCATGGGTGAGAGCTTGGCACTCTTAAAATAAATCATGGTGCACCCTACACTTTTTTACAAAAGTATTGGCTTGCACTTTTTCTCATGCACCTTTCTCCTTGATTTAGGACTTTTTTACACTTCTTGTGTCTAAATTCTTCTTGGTGTGCCTTCGTCCTCTATTTTACTTTTGCCTTGGCCTTGTCTTCTACTTTAGATTTTTTGGCTTTTCCACCTTTTTCATTTGAGGGTTAACACTCACGCTGTCAAAGAAGAGATCGATAAACTATTGAAGGCCAAATTCATCTATGAGATTGAGCACATGGACTGGGTATCACCCATTGTGATTGTCCTGAAAAAGAATAGAAAAATCTGAGTATGCGTAAACTACAAAAAAGTTGATGCCATGACTAGGAGAGACAATTATCCATTGCCTTACACAGAGCACATGCTTTGAGAGAGTAGTGGGAAAAGTAGCCTATAGTTTCCATGATGACATCTTGGGCTATAACCATGTTGAGGTGCACCTTGATGTTAGACACAAGAAGACAACATTCACCATGGAATGGGGCATGTAGTCATGCCATTTGAGTTGACTAATGCACCTACCACCTTCCAGTGTCTAATGTGCACCATCTTCAAGGACATGCTTAGGCAAGAACTAGAGGTATTCGTTGATGACCTATGCATACACTCTAGTTGGGTGAAACACCTAGATAAGCTATGCATGGTCTTTGAATGGTGTAGATTGTATAGTCTCTTTTTAAGCCCCTTGAAGTGCCAGTTCTAGGTAAAACATGGATGTATCCTAGGGAACGTGGTGTCCAACAATGGCATTGCCACTAACTTCTCCAAGATCAAGGTTATTGTCAACTTGCCACCACCAACAAATTATAAGGGAGTTCATTGCTTCCTAGGACACACAGGGTACTATTGGAACTTTGTCTTGAATTATGAATTGATTGCTAGACCACTTTACAAGTTGTTGATGGTATTCAAGTGGACCGAGGTGTGCCAATGTGCTTATGAGGAACTAAAAAAGGCTCTCACTACCACACCTATTCTACAAGCCCCAGATTGGAACATAACATTCCACGTGCTCATTGATGCATCAAAGTTTTCCGTGGAAGCTGTTTTGTGCCAGCCTAGTGAACACAATCTTGACTATTTGGTGAGCTTTGCTAGCAGATAACTCATTGATAAAGAAATAAACTACTCCACAACGGAGAGGGAAGGCTTGGCCATGGTATTTGCTGTAAAGAAAATTTGGCATTATCTTTTGGCTACACCTTTCACCTTCTTTATGGACCATTAAGCTTTGATTTATCTTGTAAATAGACCCTACACTACAAGACACATAGCTAGATGGTTTCTTCTGCTTTTAGAGTTTGACTTCTCTATGGTAGTACGCAAGGAAAAGTAGCATTAAATGGTTGATCACATGTCCCACATACCCATATGAGAGGCCATTGGACAAGGGATTGTAGACGACCTACCTGATGCGCACTTATTCAGCATGTCCAACAAAAAAGACTTGTTCAAGGTAGACTTAATGCCATATTGGAATGATGACATAGTTGAGATCTTAGAGAATAGATTACCTGAGAGACCTATTGAAAATGCCAAGTTAAAGCACCTTATCCTTAAGATTTGGCCCTATTAGTTAATTGCCGGCCAACTCTATAGGTTGGGACAAGATGGCTTATTGCAAAGATATGTGTGTGTGCATAAAATGCATTATACGCTAACTGAAGTGAATGGTGGAATTAACGGAGGGCACTTGAGCGGAGATATCATAGCTCGCAAGGTGCTACAATCTCAATTGTGGTGGCCCATCCTATTCCGCAATGCTGCCAAATTTGTAAAGAATTGTGACAAGTGCCAAATGACCAAAGTCCCTGTTTGTAAAGATAAGATGGAGTTGACCCCGATCATAGCACATCAACCCTTTGAAAATGAGGAATTGACTTCATTGGGCTGATCAATATTCCACATCATAGAACTCCCAAGCCGAGTACATCATAGTAGCCACTGACTATCTCACAAAATGGGCCGAAGCTCGAGCCACCAAGAAGAAGGGCACTAGGACTATGACTAAGTTCCTTTGAAAGTAGGTGATCTCATGATTCGGTTCCCCATTGAGCTAGTTAGCGACTAAGGCATGCACTTGATTAATGAAGTGATCACTCATTTGCTATCCACATTTTTATCATCCATAGGAAGTATCACCTTACTACCCTTAGGCCAATGGTCAAGTGGAATCCACAAATAAAATCCTAGTGAATGTCCTGACCAAGGTGGTCTCTACCTTGTGCAGTGATTGGGATAACAAGATCATGGCATCACCAAATGGGCCTATAGGATAGCCTACAAGAAGGTAGTGGGGCAAACACCCTTCAAGATGACCTACATGACTGAAGTAATCTTGCCGGTAGAGTTTTTTGTTCCAAGCTTGAGAGTGGCAGTACAAGAGAGATGGGATGGAAAGGAGGCATGGACAAAATGCCTAGTAGAGCTAGAACATCTTTCTTAGATCTGGCTCTTAGCTACCCATGTGCTAATCTGTGAAAAAGCAAGACACAAGAGTTGGTTTGACAAGCATGTCAAACAATGTGATTTCGAGTAAGGTGACCTTGTATTGCTATACTTTGTGAAGGGTCATAAGCAAAAAATAGAGTTCAGAGGTTTAGGGCCTTTCAGAGTCCACAACATTAGTCAAACCGAAAATGTCAAGCTCAAGACCTTAGAGGGCAAGGGCATAAGCTTCTTCAGTGGTAGTTACCTCAAGAAGTACTATCCCCCAACCCATCCATTGCATGAGCTACCAATGTTGCAACCACCTTTCAACATGAGACTAGCCATCATCACCGAAATTGAGGATATAGATGAGGAAGTAGTGGAACTTGCTTACAAGTCACAGTCATTGCTCAAAAAAATGCACACCTTTGACGTGCTCATTGATGAAAGAGCTGACTTCAACATCCTTACCCATGAGCATTGGACTCTCACTAGTCAGCCCTAGTTGCAGCCCACTAATGCAACCTCAACCCATTTGGGGAACATGCCTATCCACAACTAGGAAAGTGTAAAGTCGTAGTCTCTATCGAGATTGAAAGCCTACATATGATATTCTATGTGCTACCTAACTTTAAGGCTATTTGTAAGGAATAGTTGCTAGGACACACATTTAAAAAGCAGACACATTGCAATGTTGACTATGACTCATAACACATCCACCTAGCTATTGGTAGAGTGTGCAACATAGTGACAGCTTTTAGCAAGGGTAGTGTGGTTCCATTTAAGCTTGCAAAGCCACTAGTAGGGGAATCTAGTGCAAAGTCTCAGGAGAGGAATCGTGACACATCCCACCTCACTAGGACAAACCAACCACAACCCAAATAAGGCATGGCCCAAACCATTGAGCCATAGCTCAAATGAACCGCTAAGCGACAATCATGACCACCTAAAAGCTAGCATGCATGGATTTATAATCCACGAACATCATGCCTTATGCCTAGGCGACAAAGTCGGTGGTATAGAACCAAATAAATAGCCAAGCCATGATGCTCAAGGATATTATGAAGGAAACAACTAGATTTGTTGCCTAAGAACATGAGTGGCATGCATGCCCCTCAGCCGCCAACTCCTAGCCTATCTTCAAAACCTTCTAAGCCACCTAGAACTGAGAAATTGCCTAAACTAAAAGCCACCAAACCCATAGAGCCTCAAAGTGTCTATCGACCAAAACCGCAGTTGTTGCCCCTAAATCAACACAACCTGACACTCTCTCGGTGTCCCTACTGTTCCACAAGCCAGAAGTAGTGCAACCTTGAAGCCCCCTAGAAAAGCCCCTCACACAAGTTGTTGATAAGCACTCTATTGACCAATCCACACACTAGGCATCAATTGTTGAGTTATCTAGCCCAATCAAACTCCAACCTCCCACCACAATCCTTAGATCCCCCAATGAGCATTGATCTATTCTCACTTTGGCCTTCGATGATTTAGCCATAAACATGTGAGATGACTTGGTCACTTGCATTCACCATTTTTTGGATGCCACCTTCACTATGCTTGCTAAAAACTACAAGCGGTTGGACTTAGGTATCCTAGAAGAACCTTTGGAAATTGATGCATGCGCGCTCCCGTGCACTTGGGAAGAATCTAAACTCATGTTCATTAAAGTCACCATGGTAGCTGAGGAATTGATTGCCACTGAGATTTCTTGAGAGCAAGCTCATAAACTAAGGCTAATCACCTCCTATAGCAAGAGTAAAGCCTTTGTCACACAAGCGAAAACTAGAATAACTTAAAAAGCTAGTCATCAATGATGACTCCTTTCTATGTAAATGCTACACTCTCCATCTTCAATGGGAACAAGAGGGCTACCCAATCATGACCAATGCCAAGCAAAGACGTGCCATCAAAACCTCTGAGTATGACCCTACTTATATAGCTCCTACCTCCTTTAGAATATTGGCCATCACTCGCGATGATCAACCCTTAAAAGATCATAACATGGCCCACACCTATTTAGATCAAATCCTTACCAAGGAAGAGCTACACATCGCCGGCAAGATCAAATTTGGTGACTTCCTAACTGATGTCTTAACCTACATCCATGTAGGCATTCGACCTCATGACATGGACCGAGATGCTCACTTGGAATACAACCCACACTTTTACACTTGGCTCATGCAAAAGTGAACCACGGTAACATGCGCTTAACGCCCTTAACCATTCATCCTCTAATCCTAAGAAGTATTCACATCATTCTCGAGGGGGAGGGGGTAAGGTGGAAAAGAAGACATGTCTTAAAACTTCAACCAATTTTTAAAAGCTAACTTTAGGAATGGTTGTTGAAATGTGTGGATTACTTGAAGCGAAACTTTCATTCTAGAATTAGGCATCACCTTTCCATAGCTTGCATTCAATATCTACTTATGTTGTCACAAGGAGTTGTCTCAAGAAAACTAATGATGAGTTGTAATGTCATAATAGGAATCCAACATGGCAGGTCAAGACTAAGGTAGCAAGCTTCCATTCACAGAAGAAGAGTAGGCAAAGTACGGCCTAACGGCTGAAATAAGGGCCTTTAACTAGTTCAAGTTTAGGAACATCATGAACTTGGAATATGTGGTCATGGAAGAATAAGCTGTGAAGTGCATTGTCAACCAATGCAAGTTGAGCAAGTACACAGAGAAGGTTAGACAAGTTGTGGATTACAACAAGTACACAGAATTCCTACTAACCTTTGATGCTAACAGGAACTGTGGCACTGTAACGGTGGGACAAGGAGAAGAAACCTGCAAGGTCAAAGTCAAGAGTTGAACTCCGAATTGGTGGAAAGAGCATCGAGCTTGGTCAACAAAATTGAGAGGCGACCTAAAAGGGATGTCTACAACATGCTAGGAATGGACAAGGCCCTAGTCAGTGCACCAATGACGGAGTCAACATAGCCGACATCCTAGGCCTTGAGGTCAAGTTGTAGGCAAAGACTCTTGGAAGAGAGGGGGAGAGACAAAGTGGAGCGAAAGATGAGCCTCAGCTCATTGTTGTTCTTCTTCCATTATTCTTCCATCATACTATAACTGAAAAGAGACTTACACACATAGGTATGACTAACCAAGACTAAATGTGGTTAAGTCACTGACTACACTGACTTATTGAAAGTCACACACGTGTATAGCTGTATCCAGCAATGTTGGTCACAAACATAACGATAGACTGACTGAAGGGTAACAGGATCTTAATATTCTAACACTCCCCCTTAAGCTCAAACCATCTGATAAAATCTAAGTAGCTGTCTGAAGTATATGAGCTTTTCTTTTCCAAGTGACTTGGTAAATACATCTGCTACTTGGTCTTCAGATTTGCATGAATCAAGTCAATCTGCCCTGTAAGAGCCATTTCTCTGATGAAATGGTAGTGAACCTCAATATGTTTAGACCTAGCATGGTAGACATGATTGCTAGCCAACATAACACTACTAAGGTTCTAACAATGCAATCTCACTCTGCTTTCTAGCTGTATTCCCAAGTCTTTCAGCAGTTTTATCAACCAAACTACTTCGCAAGCTGCTAAGGCAGCTCCTCTGTATTGTTGAGATGACAAGCTCAACACATGCGGACATTAATGATGGACCGCCTGGTTAGATGGGTCCACACGTCTACACTTAGCACGAGTAGGAAATAAGCATCACAAATACTTCAACCTTGTAGGTATATTGTTTCCAAATTCAGGGCAGCAACTAGTTCACTGTTTCCAACCTGCAAATAAGCTCCAAAACTGAGGATTTAACACTCAGCCAATAGATAGAAGCTCAAGAGAAGAACCAAGATCAAGTGCCGCTGTGGAAGAGACGGATCAAGAACCCATCATGTTGGGCAAGGGAAAGGCCCCATTGCACCCACCATCTCTTGCCTTAATTGTCACACCTGCCGCCACTCAAGAGACCTCACGAGTCCAGGTGGACCAAAGCAATGTGGTGGCATGGGTGCAGAACTTGTTGAGCTTGAAGCCACTAGGCCTAGTGCCCACCAGTGGTGGAGATCTTGTGTGGACAAAGAGGCCAGCTACAAGGGATGCTGAATCAAGGAAGGATCCCAAGAAACCCAAGGTGGACACATTGGCAACATCCATGCTGCTAGCCTTACCACCAATAGCTTAGTATGACGAATATGTAGTATAGGAGCTCCAAGGATAGCTAGAAAAGATCAAAGAGGAAAGAAAGGCCGCCATAGCAGAGTTAGAGATAAAAAAAGAGGCATTTGCTACCTATTAGCTTGAAAAGACTAAATAGGTGACCGCATATTAGAGGAAGTTGAGTGACATGAAGAAACAATTAGAAGCAAAGAAGGAGGTGGAGTTGAGAAAAAAAGAAGAAATCACATAGAAACTCCGGTTAGGGTAGGCCAAGAAGCTTCCCTTGGAGAAGGTAGAGGAAGAAACCAACTTGGGGATATATTTTTCAAGCCTCATGTAGGGACAAAGGGACATGGAAGAGGTCCTAGAGCAACTCAGAACAACCGTGGATGAGCTCACAGAGGAGTTGAAAAAAGTAAAGACTCAAGCCCACGCACAATACCACAAGGAGAAACTCCAAAAAGAACTACTACTCAAGGAGTTGAAGGAGGTTAAGGCCCAAAAGGATAAGAAGTCAACCAAGAAGTTGCTAGAGGTAGAGAACCGACTGCTCGAGACTCCCCAAGAGTAGGAGAGACTACAAAAAGAGTTGGCCCACCATAAATAGGACAAAGAAAAAATGCTTGACACTTGAAAAGAGCGAGAACAAGTGTGGCAATGCTCTTGAGAGAGTTGGGTGACAATCAAGGAAGGATGGATGAGAAGGCCAAAGCTTGGGAGGAGAAAAACATTGGAAGGGTCAAAGACCTAGCAGAACACCTTGCACTAGTAAAAAGTGGAAGGATCATGGTAGAGGCAAGGGCTGAGGCAGTAGAGATGGGGCTAGAGGTCCAACAACAGGCCTTTCTAAACATCGTGCTTCATGTGACTCAGGCAAGAGATGAGGACAACATAGAAGGCCTAAAGAAGAAGCTAGAAATCACATGAAGAGCCATAAAATACAAGCTCTAAGAACACACCCTCAAAACCAGCTCAAGCTCAAGCCTAGAGAAACAAAGGTAGATTCTGCTATAGGCAAGGCTCTCTAAAGAAGACTTAGAGTATTTGTTGGGAGTTGGAGACCAAGAACAATAGGAAATGGCTAACCACCACCACCCAAGCAGAATTACCAAAGGGGGAAGGTCCAAATTGGGAGTTGCTCAATGACCTCGAGGGGCAGGTTGTGGAACAAAGCCCACCCCCACCTCCATCAATAGAAGTAGAAGGCCAAAAAGAAGATCCAACCACTACAGAAAGAATCATTGAGACCAAAAGAAGACAAAGAGAGCTGGCTGATTTCACAGCGAGGAAATTTAATGCCAAGCCACAAGACATGCTCGAGGTTTAGATGGATGCCGCAAACTGAGGGACAACTACCAATCAATTGGGCACTAGGACTAAACCATTGAGAGTAGTAGGAGAAGGGGGGCAGACCATTTGAATTGGATTTCTTCTACCCTACTTCCCTAAATCAAGTGCTACCCCCTCCACCAATGGTTGAAGGAGCCATTCAAGTCGCAAAGAGACTGGGAAAGTGGTGGCCAGAGAAGAGGGCAAGGGAATCCACACTATGGAGAAGAGAGTATGCTTGTACTGGGAGGACAAGGTCATGGAAGAGCCTAGAAAGGTCAAAAGTTATGAAGTCCAACCTAAATGGTGCCAAGGAATTTGGGACAACAATTTTGAGGCATGGATGGCATTTTGCAACATGCTAACATATGAAAGGGATGACCCCACCTATATGGCTTACCTGAGGCTCCACGTTGTGGATTTTGAATAAGGGAAGCATGGAAGGTATGACTTCCCTTTGATCTATACCTCTAGCCCTAAATAGTGCCTCATTTTTGGAGCTCAAGTCCTCCCACCTTCCATCACCCACTTCCTCGACAAGTTGACAACATGCCCGGATCTCACCTTCCTTTACCACTTGTAATTACCTCCACCTCTTATGACTCCTATTGAAATAGAAGCCAGTACCACAAGAAGAGCGCTTGCCATCGCTCTATTTTGACATCAATGTAGGGATAGATAGTTGTGCAATGACCCACCTAATGTTAAGGGCTGCTCTCTTGCTAGCATTTTGCTCGAGTTTCTTAGAAGATATGAGTGATAGTACGTTCTTGAAATCTAACTATCCTTTCCTATCTACTACCCCACTCAATGTAAGGATTAATCAGAAGGACTACATGTTAAACCATGCATTCCTTAGCAAATCCCTTAGGCCCCTACATGAAGCTCCTAAAGAGCATGAGGATGATATCTAGCTTATCTCCTCTTACTTGTACCAAAAAGAAAAAGAAAATAATAGAAAATGAAAAAGAAAACAAAAAAGGAGAGAAATGAAAAGAAAAGAAAAATGAAGAAAAAGGGGAAAGAATGAATGAAGTCCACTAAAACATCAGAGTGCCACAACCACTGTACTTAGGGGTTCTCAAGTTAGGTGCATCTGGTGGCCTCAATCTGCCAGCTCCATACCTAAACTCCTGGCCCTTTTTTTCCCCCACTTCACACTTGGGGTTCATCAAGGGTAGGACACACCTAGGGAGGTCACACTCACCTATCGTTAGGCCTATGGTTAGAACTGTCTCCCCAAGCTACAACCACTGCACCTCACCTTACACGAACTGGGTCCTCAAGTGTGGGACAACACCCCAAGCTTGCTTGTGGTTCTTGATCCAACTCCTAGTTCCCTTGGCATGGACACAATGCACTGCACGCCAAGGTAGACACACCCCTAGGCAGTAGTGTACCTTCTTTTCCTTTTAGGTGAATTTTACCAACCACAACAACCCATCGATCTCGAAGGCCCTATCACTCACTCACTCCACTCTCGGCCTCCACAATCACAACCACTTTGATATGCTTCTTTTCCATGTCCAATCCCCACAAGGTCCCATCATTGACCTCCATGACAACCCTTTAACCACCCAAGCCCTCATCAACGAACCTTGCAAGTGCCATGGGACTGACACTTGACTAGGAGGGGGGTAATGTTAACCCCAGTGCAAGAAATGAAAAATATAAAAAGGAAAAAGATAAAAAGAAGGAAGAAAATGAAAATTTTAAAATACAGGGAAACACACCTTAAAAACCCAAGGCGAGTGCAAAAATGGAAGAGGCCCATTTTAAAATACAAAGGTGTCCCTAAATCTTTGTAAAAGAGTGCCAAGCTCCCTCCTGTGCAATTTGAAAAGAGTAGATGGGCATATGTAAAGCCACAATGTAAATATAGGGAAATAGGAAAAGAGAACCTAGGCTAAATGGCCGGTTATGTAAAAAAGGAGTTGGTGCCCAAAAGGGATTAGGGCATGTATAAAAGCCAAAAAGTGAATAGAGAAGCTCATTCTTGTGTGTGGCCAAAACTAGCTCTCCTCTTCTCTTCTTCCTCTTGTTCTTGCTTGTTGAGCTTGTGCTTGTTGAGAGAGGGGGTGTGAGGGAGTGAGTGTGTGAGGGACAATGGTGGACAAGCTCTCCATCTTCTCCTTTCTTCTTCTTCTTCTCTTCTATTCTCTCATCTTAGGTGCAACAATGGAGCATGGAACTTGGAGCTTGAGGATCGAGCTTTCTTGAGCTTGCACCTTGGATCGTGGAGCTATTGGAGTGCTTGAGGGAGGAGGCAACCCGATTGGGCATGGAGGTAAGCTTACTACACTCATAGGTGTGAGAGCGCATACTACTATGTGAGAGGTATCCCCATTGCACTTAGGTTGAGATGCTTGAAGCAATAAGCGGTACATGAGTCTTGGTAGTTGAGTGAAGGCTCCCACAGGTAGGTTCAATGATAGTCATGAAAGGCAACTGTGTTTGATAGGTTGCCTATTATACATGTGAATATATTATTGTAGAGTACCTTAAAAAAAGTTAATCCATTGACCCCCATCCCAATAAAGTAAACAAGTTCACCAAATTCTCCATCTACTTTGGCTCCCTTTTCACTATTATTAGACCTTTATAAAGATGAAGATGATGGCACAAGGGAGAGAAGGCCAAGGCAAAGAGAGAAGAGATTAATACATGCAGTTGTGATGATGGGTATATCTTGTATGTTTCCTCTTCTGTTGATGCATTCTTGGTCATCATGGATGATAACATATCAGAGAGTTAGAGTTTGGACCTAAGAGTATCATTCCATGTCACTTTGCATAAGGATTTTTTCATTATTTATGGTGGTAGGAGACCCATCTTGGTAAAAGCTATGCATGTGGCATTATTGGCATAGGGGATGTAAATTTGCAACTAATTTCCTTATGGAACTTTTTTGTCTCATAGAATACACATCATGTTTCAAACTTGAAAAATAGTTTGATTAGCACTAGACAACTTAGCGACTATGGTAGGGTGATCTTTGGAGATCGTATATGGAAAATTTGCTTTGTATCCTTTTCACGTTTCTAAAGTTTAAATACCATATTGTAGATATCACCAAACAACTATCATTTTCTTAATGGCATCTTCATTTGGGCCACATGCTAATTACTAGAATGAAAGCTTTGTACCATTTGAATTATATTCTATGTTTGAACTTCTTTGATCTTGGTTTTTATGAGCATCGTCTTTTTAGTAAAGAAACTAAATTATCACACAAGAGAGGTGATGGTACTAAAAGGTCAAAGTGTTTGGATTTGGTTCATGGTGATTTGTGTGGACCTACCCCCAATCTCATTGAGTGGAGCTTCATATTCTGTCACTTTCATAGATGATGTCACTAAGAAGGATTTGGCTTACCCTCTTTGTAAGAAGAGTGATGTGCTAGATGCATTTAAAAGTTCTTAGTATTTATAGAGATTTTTTAATCAAAAATCTTAAGTGCTTAGAAATTGAAAATGGTGATGAATACACTTTTCATGCATTTATGAGCTTTTGCACAAACTATTGTATCAAAAGAGAGTTAATATCAATAGAGAATCTTACTCAAAATGATATGGTTGAGAAGATGTAGTGTACTTTTTAACATTGTTCTCACTGATGGATTTTGGACTAAAGCAATAAAGACAACATTGCACTTGAGGAATAGGTATCCCAACAAGCCCTTGGATGGTAAACTTCCATAAAGTTATGGTCTACAAAGAGGCCTAGTCATGATCACTTGCATAACATTTTTTGTGAAGCATTTATGTATATATCTAGGGACAAGCAAAGTCAACTTGATCCCAATTCTAAAAAATGTATCTTTCTTAGATATGAGGAATCAAAAGATTAGGTTATCGCTTGTAGAATCTTGAGTCTAAAAAGATAGTACACAACCATGATGTCATTTTTAGTGAGAATAAGATACATAGTTAGCCTGTGAAAACCTTTAGGATCCACAAGATAATACTCCAAGAGGATGAATAGTCATCACATGAGCACTATGTACACATGTTCCGATGGATTGAATATTTACATAAGTACTCCAAATTGTATGTAAACAAGGTGCATGATTAACATGTTAACATATTTACATTGAAAATTGTTTACTCTTGAGTAGGTAAAAGGTGACTTGATAATAAATGACCAACCATTCGGCTTTCTAAAAATTTAGTAGCCCCACTAGGAGAAGAGTATACTCTACTAGGTCCATTAGACCCAATTGAAGGGGCCCAAATAAATAAAAAAGAAATTTGGGCAAATGATCGAGCTCTCATTCTCATGCTCCTCTATGTAATCTCTCTCTCTTGTGTGGTGTGGTGTGTGTGGTAGGGGAGGCTTGGTGGTTCACGTGTTACAAATTCGGCATATGCATGTCATGAGGCAATCCTCTCCTACCAATTAGTATGTGTGCATTTGTGTGTGTGCATGCATACACACACATGTGTGATAGGAGGGGCCATGCAAGTAGCATGCATTAATATTCACTCAACTAATAGGGGATACCCCTTTTAGCATGCTCTATCAAATTACTAAGGAGCATTTGTTGTGTATACTTTTTAGTGCTTGTTATAGTTGTATCACATTCTAATATGATATCCTTGAAAATTCCTAGAAGAAAACACTCAATTTTAATTAATAGCTTATACTTTTATTGCTCAAAGTAAGGTCATCTAGATTTTTCAAATCACATTTATGCCTTATAGCCCATGGAAAGAACTCTCAATAGAACCATTTTTTATTTCTTGAGATTTTGCTATGTTGTCTTGGTTTGTACCAATAAAGTTCATATGCTTTAGCTTTTTAATGTCACATTTAAGCCAATATCAAAATCTTCCATTGTTTCTGCTTAGACAATCGTTAAGAATGCCTTTATTTTTTATAGATGCCCCTAGGACTTCTCAATTCTTTTGTCTCAAATCACAAGTGTTATCCCACTAGCCTTCCTCTTGTAGATAGCCTTTATCTTTCTTTACGAGTTTTTTTTCTCTCTTTAAAGGTACTTTAGAGTTTCCATTTTAGACATCCATTCCAGAGACATCCTTAGGCAATTGAAACCTATTGAGTGCTTTTTAAAAGGACTATTGACCTATATTCCAATCACCAAAGGTTCTTTAAAAAAAAACTACCCCTAAATCTCCTCTCAAACAAAGTACTTTAGATCAAAACCTTAGAACTTCATGCTTTTCTTCTCTCTTACAAGTCTTTTTCTCCATGCACATGAGCTCAATCTTGGATAGTTCTTTTGAAACCCTATCTATTAGGTCCAGTAGTAGGTTGCACACTTAGGCTTGGTCTTTTTCTTAGATAACCTTCATTTGAATTCTTGTATTTCAGCCATGTTGAAAGAAAACATGGGGATTTTCCTCTAAATAAAATGCCCTCTCAATCTGTGGTTGTCTTCTTAGTGTGTTAATTCCTTACTTTCCTTTCTTGGACACACTTTATATGCCCATTGTACATTCTTGCCTCAAAATGTCAAAAAAATTCTTGACTCAAAAGCAACTATTAGAAAAACCCTAAACATTATTAATAGGGTTAGTCAAAAGGATTCGTGACTACACTTGGCTAAGTTTGCCTACAATGATTGTATCTATGCCAGTATTATCAGAGTTTCTCTCTTTGAAGTCTTGTATGGCTATAAGTGCACCTTCTTATAGTTCTCTTCAGTGACTCATGGGAAAGAAGAGTTGGATCGAATGTAGACTCTTCTTTAGCAATGTGTAGTGAATCTTAAGAAGGCTCAAGAGACGATGAAGATGTATGCAAATAAGAAGAGGCACCCTATGGAGTTCTAGAAAGGAGACTCAGTGTTGTTGAAAGCGCCTAAGTATCACTACTCCACTTTGAAGGATGGCTCAAGCAACAAGCTTGCTCATAGATACTATGGGCCATACAAAATCCTTAAGCACATAAGAGAACTAGCTTACATACTGGAACTTCCCTCTTCTAGAAAGATTCATAATGCTTTCCACGTCAACAAACTTAAGCATTTCCTTAGCTTTCAGGTTGATTATGTGGATGAGCTACCACCTATTGATGAAGAAGGTCTTATACATTATGTCCTTGAAAATATAATATGTCAACTTAAGAAAAAAGCTTTGCTCTAGGTCCAACATTTAGTATTTGATTAAGTGAAAGGGTTTACCACTTGAGAAGGCTTCTTGAAGGCCCGCATTTATATTGAAAGAGATTCTGTATCTTCAGGATATGAACTCTTGGTTTGAGATCTTCTCATAGTTGGGCCCGTTTTGTTGCAAATAGAACCCAAACAGTAATATGTTTTAGAGCAAATTTTATTTTGTCTTGTTTATAGCAAAGTGCCATCTACATAGCTTGAAAATACTCTTCAAGAGCTTCATTTTGATATGTGGTATGGTCCAATTGGAGTAGCACTTGGAAAATTATTTTAGATTTTTTGCAGTAGGGTTTGTGTATACAACAAGTTGTTTGTTGGATGTAGACACTCTTTCATGAAGATTTTTTGGCTCAATATTCTTTTTGAAGACATCCTAATACTCCAGACTAAAGAGGTTTCTACTTAGTCTTCATTTAAGCCAAAGTTTTGATTGTTTCCCATTTCTTAAAATTTCTTCCTTGATTTTTCGATTTAATTCCTAGTGATTATTCTTTAATATCAAGTAGCTTAAAAATATCTATATCAAAGCTTACATATGTAGCCAAGATAGTTCTCCAACTACTTATTAACTCTTTGTGTTTGGCCATAAGTCTATCGATGATAGGCTATAGATGGAACTAAATTAGTGCCCATAGAGTTGAAAAGCACTTGTCAAATTTTACACATGAACTTAAAGTCTTTGTCATAAACAATAATATATGGTAATCCATGCAATTGGAAGATATGCTGCATGAACAGACTAGCCACTTGTGATGCAATAAATTATGCCACTTTGTGGGAATGAAACAAGCTATTGTGGTCAGTCTATCCACCACTACATAGATATTATTCCATCCCTTCTTAATCATAGGCAAGCTAGTAATGAAATCCCTCAATCGGTCCGCTTATAAGAAATCATCCATATAACATGTGTTCAAAGGATATTAAGAAATATGCTTTTTTTACATGCTATAAGGCCTTAAAATGACCCCTTTTACTTTACTAAACTTGTAAATTTTTAAAAATTTAATTAAAACATTATTTTATTAATATATTTTTGTACATTTTTAAAATATAATACCCTTTCTTTTGAACTCACATGATATCTTACATCTTCTATAAGGTAGACTCCCCAGGTGAAATCCCTGGTTATATGCACCTATTCTCTTTCATAAATGGGTAGGGCTGCAACAAACATTGTGGGCTTATGAGTGTTGTTCTTATTTTGGTGGCTTGGAATGCACCTTGAGAAATAATCCTTCACATCCTTCCACAATGCCTTCCAATGAAAACTCTTTGAAATCTTATCATAGGTTTTGAAAACACATAAGTGTCCAATTGTGGGCAAATAATGAATCTCCTCCATAATTTCTGCTTGAAATGAGAAGAATAAGAGACGATGATCTTGCCATTAAACTATATGAGACCATTTCTAAATTGAAAATGAGAGTTTTCCTCCATAATTCCTTGTTGTATTTTTTGAAATACATGGCTAAACTCTTTATTCAAAAGATAGGCTTCTTGTAACTCTTCAATCTAGTCACACTATGAAGCTCAGTAGTAACTAAAACTTTGCATACCCACATTCTAGAAAGAGAATTAGCCACTATATTATCCTTGCCTCTCGTATGTGTAATTTAAAAGTCATAATTTTATATTATAGCCATCCACCTTTGTTAATTGGAAGTGAGATTTGACTAAGAGAGGAAATACTTGAGGACCGTGTGATCATTGAATCAACTACCATACAAGTAATATTGCCACTTTTTTATTGCATGGAGGAGAGCCAACATTTCATAGTCATACACATTCATAGACGTCTCCTTCTTTGTAAGCTTGTGACTCTCAAATGCAATAACACCATGCTCTTGTAACAATATAGTATGTATGCCTTTGCCACTAGTATCACAATGTATAGTAAACTCCTTAGTAGAGAAGTCCCATTAGGGGAAATATGGACTAAAAAAAGCCCTTTAGCTAATGAAAAGATATTTGGGGTGGACCAATGGGGGAGAGGGTGGTGTGCCTATTGTATCCACCTTCTTTACCACCATTGGACCACCATGTATGGTTTCTTTAAAAAAGATAGCAGTTTTAAAATTTTAAAAATAAAAAATGCACTTTGTGATTTGACATATTTTGGAAAGAGTTGATAATTTAAATTTGAGTTTTAAATAAAGAAACCTTTTTACATTAAATGTGAATTTTAGTAGGGGCCAAAGGTAGGATTCAAGGAGCCCTGCCACATGGTATGCATTTCACTAAAGGGTGCCAACAATATTTTGAAAATACACATTTTTTTAGGTCGCACATTTAGGGAATCGATCCCTTGACCCCATGTTTATAGGCCTATGCCCCTACCATTAAAGCATATACCAATGGTGTTATGCCACTTCAAATGTGGTCTAATAACTACATTTTTGTAGTGTCTTTTTTAAAATTTTTAAATAGGACACACTAGTAGTTTTATTGAAAATATCGCTTTCCCTCATCATGATATTTTGGCTCACTTTTCTATCCAAATTTAAAAGAGTAATCTACCAATAATCCATTTCTTACAAGGCCCTTTTTTAGTCCATATTTCCCCTAATGGGCAAACTAAAAGAGGAGCAAAAGTGAGTAAGTCCTTACACTTTTATTTACAACAGCATCCAAAAAGAAAGCTTTGTTCTTCAATCTATTAGTCAAAGGGACTATAATGGTCACATAATTCTTAATGAAGTTACATTAGAATATTGACAGATTAATAAATCCTCTAAGAGAGGTAGTATTTGCAGGTGTTGGCTAATCTCTAGTACACTGCACCTTTTAGGCTTCCTCACTGATAATGTGTCCTAATTATTCCACCTCCATTTGCATAAAAGTGCACTTTATCTCCTAGCAAAGAGGATGTGGTTCCTTACCACATCGAATACCTTTCTCATATACAAGAGATCAATCCTATATGGCATAACCAAAAAATGGTAAAGCCCGTGATTATTCCTAAAGGCTATTTTCACCTCTCTCATATGAATGACCTTAAGTCTATCTTTGTAAAGTACTTTGCCCTCTTGATCTCATCCAACAAATCATCTACTCTAAGAATAGGGCACCTATTCTTGAGATATCTATAATCCATGCACATCTTGAAAGAACCATCTTTCTTCTTTACCAACAAGACTGGTGAATCATAAGGTGAAGAACTAGGTTCAATGAATCCCATTTCTAATAGCTCCTTGATTTTATAGGCAACCTCTTCACCCTCACATTTACACAACATGCAGGATGTCTTATTCACTAGTTTTGAGTGAGGTTACAAATCAATGGGATGATCAATTACTCTCTTAGGAGGTAATGCTATAGGCACTTGGAATAAATCCTTGTACTCCTCAAGAAGAACCTTCAATGCTAAATTATTTTCTAATTCTTTGGAATGTTCTGATATATCTTTGTTTAGGTATAATAAAAATATTTGTGAGTGCTTTTTGAACTCCGTCTTGAGCTACTTATAGTGACAAGCTGAAAATGAGATTTATTATGTATTCTTTGTAAGTGGATAAGCTCTTCATGACCAACAAATTCCATATACAACTATGAGAAATCCATAGTAATTTGACCGATGTTATTAACCAATCACACCCTAATACCACATCTATGGGTCCCATTCCAAAGCTATCAAGTTCACTTTTGGCTCATTATTTTTAGCCAATTGTATGTGAGATTGTGAACACATCTTCTTGTACCTTAATGGGCTACTTAAATTTGTGGAAAGACATCTTAACCTATTAATAGGTAACTTGTTCATAGAATTATGGGTATTGCCATTGTCTACCAAAATGAAAACATTTTTCTCATAGATGCTAATGTGCATACATAGTATATTTGGGCTTCTACAACTTGCCCAAGCATCCATAGAGATAGAACAAAGTATAATGGTAGTAGTAGGCAAGTTGGTCCCACTCAAATCAAATGGTATGTTCCCACTTGGGTTAAAAGGAAAGCCATCCAATGGGTCATAAAACCGATCTTGATTAAAATCCTCATCCTAATCTTCATTTCTAGCATACCGTATAACATTTGAATCTTGAACTTCTTATTCCTTCACATGCTTAAGGACAATCATATCATAGCTATTTAGCTTTATGCTAGTAGCTCTCATTCACATACATAAATGGAGGGTAGTAGCTCTCAATCTAGCGAAATATTTTCCAAATACCTATCCAACATTTATGCTAGTAGCTCTCATTCTCACATGCAAAGGTACTCATATGTCTAGCAATTTGATGTGAACTACAAAGTTGTAATATTGTGAGCAACCATAGAAAACTTCTCTTCATGTATGAGTGAAGCACCGACCAAAGAATAGAGATATGAAGGATATAAAAATGCAAGTGTGGTAGAGTGCAAATCCAAACCAAAAAACATAGAAACACATGAATAAATTATGAACCAAAGCACAATAGCTCAACTCCAATCTCCAATCTCCCACATTCCAAGAATCATGAACCAAAGCACAATAACTCAACTCCAATCTCCCACATTCCAAGAATCATGCTACAAGCTCATATCCTTCATGATCTGCCCTTCACAAACATGCACCCAAGAGTAAATTTCATGTTGAGAAGATACTTGGGAGCCTTTAACTTAGAATTGCTACAAGCTAAGGCTACAACAACTACTTAAGAACACATAGCCTTTCCTAACTAAGGCTACATAGCATTTGCTATAAGGTAAGCCTGGTCAATCTATTGAAGTTTTCTTTATAGTTTCATGTTTGTCTTCTTTTTCCCCATCTACAATTTCCAAGATCATGTGCTTAAAGGGATTGTTGATCTGAAGGATAATGAAGGTTTTTATCTATTCTACCTTTCTCCATGGTATGATTGGTCATAGCCACTTGATCTTTAACCTAATCATATCTATTTCATATTTCCCTTGCTAGCATGTGTAGTCCTTTTGTCTAATCTACAAAGTTAGTTGTTAAAAAACTTGGTATTGAAGGCTAAAATCTAAGCCTAAAGTCTAAAGAAAGTTTAAAGTTTTTGTATGTGAAAGTTTCCATATAGGATATAATTTGAGCCAAAACTAAATCATAATCAAGCCTTTAACTTTATATTTTAAAGAAAAGATTGGCGATTTGCTCCACATCTTGATAGTGATGTAAGGATAATCTAAAAGGGGAAAACAAAAATTCCACTACGTTTCTATCAAGTATAGAGTGCAATGAATGATGAGTAGTAGTGGAGCAATGATTTTGCAAATTTTGGTGGACATATGGTCATAAATAGAAATTGGTGCACCTTGATGTGCATCAAGGGAGAAAATTCTTCCCATTGATCCATATGGTCAGTTTGGGCACATCTTTTTTATGTATTGTTGTTGTCAACATAAATTGATCTTGGCATTGTTGTGCAACATATTGACAAGGCTTGGGGATGCTACAAGGTTGTTCATTATTATATTTCCTATAGCATTGACCAGTGCAATAGTGATGTGTTGAGACTAGGTTTGAATCCTAGGCCAAATGAAGGAAGATTTCCATAATTGGATACACTAGAGGTCATTCGTCACCTTAAGGTTTTGGGGGCTAGATAGCTAGCCCAATTATGGGAAACTTTTGGTTAAGCACGCAATGGTGTGAACAATACTAGGATGGGTGACCTCTCAGGAAGGGGAGGTACAAGGGTCCCCGATCCAATTTCTAACTTGGTATTAGAGCCCACATTGTTGAGCTTGGGTGGCACTAGGATCCCAACCAAGGTGTGGCTTGAGGGGGTGTGTTGGAAATGCAATCCACACTTGCTAGAGAAACTAGCTCACTATCAGTGCAACGGTGATGAGTTGAGACTAGGTTTGTGTCAAAGAGAGAACTAGGGGAGAGAGAAAGAGGAGAGAGAATATTGCAGAAGAGAGAGAAAGACTGCAGGAAGAGAGAGAAGAAGAGTGACGAGGAGAGAGAAAGACTAGATTTAGAGAGAGAAAGACAGGAAAGAGGGAGAAGCCATAGAAGCTGTGAGCAAGATGGGAGAGAAAGACTGTAATTGTATTAATGTGTCAAAAAGATGTGAAAAATTACATCTTCTCCCCTTTTATACCAATGTCAGTGTGACATGGCATAATATCAATGTTATTTACACTAATTTGTTATTCCCAGCTTCTTACAATCCATCCCTTCCCAAAAGTTTTTGTCCTTAAAAAAAACCTGGAAACAACTAGAAAAAGATGGATAGAATAGAGTACTACTCTGTTTTTACAGCTTTACAAATGGGAAATGAATGAAGTATGACTAACTATATGAGCTGAAATTGAAGAACGGAAGTAAGCCCTAGCTATATACATGATTTGGAATACTTCAGAAGCATATGGAGCCATAAAGTCTTCAACAAATAATCTCGAAACAAAGTAGACAACTTGCTGAGTAAACAGACCCAATCTCGAAACAAAGTAGACAACTTGCTGAGTAAACAGACCCTGCTGGACCAAATCTGCCATAACTTCTAGTAAAAGTGTCCAAATGGGACGTACCATATATCAAAACGAAGCTCTTGAAGAGTACTTTAAGCTCATGTAGATAGCTTAATTCTGAAAATTAGGCACGATAAAAACTGGTCTAAAAAACGTGCTGTCCTGAACCAGTTTGCATCATTACTAGCTCCATAAGCAATAGGCTTTAGCCACAATGTATCCCTTAAGTAAGGATACTCATCCAATATTGAATCAGGTCTCCAAGAAGCTTCTTCAGGTGGTAAACCTCTCCATTTGATCAAATATTCCACAATAGAACGTGATCGAAGCTTCTTTTCACGCTGACCTACTGAATAAGACCGTCTTCATCAATAGATGGCAGCTCATCAACTATATCCACTGGATCACCATAATAAGGCTTGAGCTGACTAACATGGAAGACATTATGAATCTTTGTAGAAGAGAGAAGCTCTAGTCTGTATGCTAAATCTCCAATTCGCTTAAGGATCCGGTAAGGGCCATACAACCTATAGGCAAGCTTATTACTAGATCCATCTTTTAACGTAGAGTACTTGGATTTGGCACCTTCAACAAAACCAGCTCTCCTTCTTGGAACTCTAAGGGCCTCCTCTTCTCATTAGCATACATCTTCATTTGATCTTGAGCCTTCCTTAAATTCACCTTACATTGCTGAAGAAGAGTTTGCATTCTTTCCAACTCTTCCTTCCCATGAGGATTGATCTTTTCATTAAAGATGACTATGGGTAAGGGCACCCTATAACCATACAAAGCCTCAAAGGGTGAAACTCCTATGCTCGCATGAGTAGAATTGTTATAAGCAAACTTAGCCAAGTGTAACCAAGAATCCCATGAGGTTTGGACATCATAGCAAAAATGACGAAGATAAGTCTCTAACCATTTATTAACTCTCTCTGTCTGTCCATCAGTTTGAGGATGATAAGCCGTAGATGGAGCCAATTTAGTGCCCATAGATGTAAGTACCGCCTGCCAAAAGTTACTCATAAACTTTGAGTCTCTATCATGGACAATCACTTGCGGTAATCCATGTAGTCTAAAAATCTGCTCCATAAACTGGCTGGCCACTTGTCAGAGAGAGAACTAGGGGAGAGAAAGAGGAGAGAGAAGACTGAAGAAGAGAGAGAAAAATTGCAGGAAGAGAGAGAAGAGTGACGAGGAGAGAGAAAGACTAGATTTAGAGAGAGAAAGACATGAAAGAGGAAGAAGCCATAGAAGCTGTGAGCAAGATGGGAGAGAAAGACTGTAATTGTACTAATGTGTCAAAAAGATGTGAAAAATTACATCTCCTCCCCTTTTATACCAATGTCAGTGTGACATGGCATAATATCAATGTTATTTACACTAATTTGTTATTCCCAGCTTCTTACAATTTGAATCCTAAGCTAAATTGAGGAAGGTTTCCATAATTGGATAGACCAGAGGTCATCCATCACCTTAAGGTTTTGGAGGCTAGATGGCTAGCCCAATTATGGGAAACTTTTGGTTAAGCGCGCATTGGGGTAAATAATACTAGGATGGGTGACCTCCCGGGAAGGGGGCTAGATGGCTAGCCCAATTATGGGAAACTTTTGGTTAAGCGCACATTGGTGTGAACAATACTAGGATGGGTGACCTCTCGAGAAGGGGAGGTATATGGGTCCTCGCCTAGTTTCTAACTTGATATCAAAGCTCAGGTTGTTAAGCTTGGGTGGCACTAGGACCTCAACCAAGACGTGGCTTGGGGAGGTGTTTGAAATGCAATCCACACTTTCTAGAGAAAACTAGCTCACTATTGGTGTAGTGATGATGTGTTGAGACTGGGTTTGAATCCTAGGCCAAATGTAGGAAGATTTCCATAATTGGATAGATCAGAGATCATCCATCACCTTAAGGTTTTGGGGGTTAGATGGGTCCCCACCCTATTTCTAACTTGGTATCAGAGCTCAGGTTGTTGAGCTTGGGTGGCACTAGGACCTCAACCAAGGTGTGGCTTGAGGGGGGTGTTGGAAATGCAATCCACACTTGCTAGAGAAAACTAGCTCACTATTGGTGCAACGACGATGTGTTGAGACTAGGTTTGAATCCTAGGCCAAATGAAGGAATATTTCCATAATTGGATATATCAGAGATCATCCATCACCTTAAGGTTTTGGGGGCTAGATGGCTAGCTGTGTAGGAGCTTTCGCTCAACCACCAAGACCCTCGGACCGCTTGTTGTTTCAAGCATTCCAAGCCGAGTACTAATTGCTACCTCTCACATAGTCGACGTGCCATCCATATCTATGGGTGTAGTGAGCTTACTCCATGCTGACCGAGTTACCTCCTCTCCCGCACACTCCGATAGCTCCACGATCCAAGTGCAAGCTTCAAGCATGCTCCATCCTCAAGCTCCACGCTCCAAGCCCCATAGCCACGAGCAAGAGAAAAGAAGAGAGGAGAAGAGAAGAGAAGAAGAGAGGGGAAGATGGAGAGCTTCTCCTCCCCGGTCCCTCACCCTCACACACTCACTCCCTCACACTCTCATACTCCCTCTCTCAAGCACAAGCTCAAGCAAGCAAGCAAGAAGAAGAAGAAGAAGAAGAAGAAGAAGAAGAGAGTCACTTTTGGCCACACACAAGAATGAGCTTCTCATTCACTTTTCAACTTTATATACAAAACCCTAAATCCCTTTTGGGCTATCATCCCCTTTTCCCTTTTTTTACATGGCCGGCCGTGGCCTAGGCCCTTTTTTCCATTGTCCTTCTATCTTCTTAGCTTCCTTTCCACCGCCCGTCTACATTTACAAATTGCACGGGTGAGAGCCCGACGCTCCTTAAATTAAATCATGATGCGCTTGCGCTCTTTTACAAAAGTATTGACTTGCGTTTTTCCTTGTGCGCCTTTTTTCCTTATTTAGGACTTTTCTGCGCTTCTTGTGTTTCCATATTTTTCTTGCCGGGCCTTTGTCTTTCGTTTTACTTTTGCCTTGCCCTTGTCTTCTGCTTCAGCTTTTCCAGATTTTCCACCTTTGTTCGTTTGAGGGTTAATATTACCCCCCTCCTAGACGAGTGCCAGTCCCATGGCACTCACTGTCGTAGGGAGCAGGCTGTGGCATGCACTGAAGATGTGGGTGGAAGGGACATTAGTGGTGGTTGCCGTGGAGGAGTGTTGGTGGTGGTGTGGAGGAAGGTCATTGGGGTCCCGTTGGTGGCCTAGATGGCTGGTGGTAGGGTTGTTGGGGTTGGTGGTAGGACTGTTCTTTGTTGGGGATTGCACTGATGGCCAGCACAAGTGTTGGTTTGTTGGGGATTCTGCACATGACGATTCTTGGCGAGCTTGATAAAGGATAAGAATTCAGAGATGGGTGTCAATGAAGAACGAATGACACTTTCGTTGGAGTCTTCAATACCTGCAATTGAAAACCTCTCATAGGTGGTCTCTCCCTAGGGGTAGTGCTAGTCTTCTCTATTGTGCACACGACATAGATCAATTAGTTTGGGAGACATATCAAACTCTAAGCAAGATGAGAGTATTGTCATGCACTTGAGGACCCAAATTGTGTATATATTTTGGTGCAGATATTATGTGAGTGCTCGTGCATACTTAGATATTACGTAATTAGAAGACCACAGGCTGATTTCGCGAACAACGCGTGGGTGAAGCAAAGTTGTCCATGTTGAGAAGAAGTACACGTGAAGGTATATGGGACATCCTTTGCATTGTGACTGCACGACGTAGCATAATTGAACACAGGGACACTGCACTTTCGGTAGGAGGGAGCTAGTGGACTTGCTTGATGAGAACGGTGTACTTTTCATGGCCAGTCGTGCAACGGTGCTTACCACAATTGATTGCAATGGTATTAAGGCAGAGTGCAAAAGGGAATTGTGCGAATGGGTCAGGGTGACAGGTCTAACCCTAGGCGAGACAAGCTCCCTAGGTATGTCTTGCCCTTGATGTGCCCTGAACAATTGTGGGTGATGCTAAAGGGCTAGGGGACTAGGGACAGAGCTAGCCGACCAAGGTCACTGGACATACTTAATTTGAGGACCACTAGGTGCTGTGCTGTGATCGTGGGTGCTTCGTATTTTTTCTATTTTTTTCTTTTATTTTCTTTCTTTTTATCTTTTCCGTTTTCTTTTTCGTTTCCTTTTCTTCTTGTTTTTTCTTTCTTTCTTTCTTCTTTTATTTCTCTTTTTTTTGGACTTGCTTGCGTACAACCATTGCAATATGTTGAGGCTATTAGCCTTTCAATAGGTTGGGAAATGTCAAGCTTCGAAGGCTCAGGAAATGGATATTACAGTGATGATTGTGCCCTAGCCTCGTTATTAGAGAAGCAGTCGTTGAGATGGGGAGATACACTTGAGATATTGCAACCCTCTTTGGAACGTGCGATGTTGGTACAATTGGGGTAACAGCTGTCATGAGTGCCCGCCGGCGTAGAGTGTAACCTAGAAAGAGGAAGTGGTTAAGATCATGCTTTGGGCCATGCGATGTGGGCACTCGCACGGGTGATTTTTGCTTTTGTCAGCATGACTTTGTTGTGGCTCTTTGTGGGTTCGGTGGTCTCGCGGTGACTTAGGCATTGAACACGTTCGTACAAAGACCTGCGTCATCCTGCATCCACTTGTCACTTCTTGAGAGTACATGCACGACATATGCCGCCACTATAATAAACCAGTGCAATGCAAGGAGACATCACTTATCTGAATTCCATGGTGTTGGCTTGGATACTTATCACCTGTGCTTGATTAGCTTTCTTTTTTGGTAAAGACGTGAAATATATTAAACAAAAATATAAAAAGTTTGTACAATTGGGGAACATGTCAGCACTTAACCATTTAAAGACAAAAAGTCATGGCCAGGTAGCATTTGATAAGCCTTTTATACAACACGGGGCTACTCTATTTGTACGAGGCAGGGTGAGTCTGGGTGGTCGGGCGACTGAGGCTGTGCTGGTGAGGGGCTCCTGTGAGGCTGGGCGGGGAAAATGTCGGCTGGGACTTGAATGGTGTAGTCCCTGGCCGCCATTGTTTCTAGAATGCTTTTGAACAATGCATCAAATTCCTGCTTGTCTCGAGCTGCCCTCTCTTCTTTTGAGCACCTGGTGCCCGAGCGTTTGTTGGGGGCCTACACGACCGGTGTTGCCACACCCTGTGTGCTCCCTTGAGCTTCTATTCCCTTGACCTGGGGATTTTTTGGCCTACGTTCGGGGCTGTGTCGCTTGGGGCCTCGTTTCTTTGCATACCTTTTAAGGCTAGGTACGTAGCATTCTAGCGGAGGAGCTTGTACTGCATGCTTCCTTCGACGGTGGATAGCGTCCTTGCAAGCCAGTTGCACTGGGTGCTCCATGTTGGCTACCGTAGGAGGACCTGCAAAATGTGAACCAAGGATTAGGCCTTGAGGCAGGATAAAACTATTCGCATGGAAGGGATTATACGGTGGGTTATCAAGCGCATATGATGAGGAGGGGAGAGGTGAGGCATGCAGTGTTTGTTGTAGAGGGATGGCCCCCATGATGATGTTTTTTTTGCCTCCATTAGCAGATCTTGGCTTATGCTAAGTTACGTGGACTAGTTGTCATGGAGTAGAGCAGGGCTCATCCCTGGAAGGATAGACCGAAAAAGGGGAAAGGTGTATAGAAAGGGACGGTGCCCCATCTACACCATCAGAGATGTTGGTCAGAGCTTCGTATGGCGATAATGAGGGTTGCATGCCCTCCTCCTGGAGGTGGGAATGGTCACACGATTTCTCAATGTGTGGTGAAAGGAGGATCTAAGGAGCTCAGCCTGTCAAACCCAACTCTTCTCCCTGTGCTTGACTATCATTGCTTGTGTGTGTTGATCTTATCTATACAAGGTCACAAAAGTCATTGTTTATTTATATACATATTTACGAATCCATGTCACTTCACGAGGATAAAAACCAATTGTAGAACTCAAGATTATACTGTAGTGTGGCACATGCATCCGGTACTCGTGGTAGCCTTCTTAATAACATCAGGTATTTTGCAACGCCAAGTATCATGGTACCTTGTCCGAGTCTGCTTGCAACATGTAGCTCCTCCTCAGTGAGAACCTTGTTAGCCAAAGAGTTCTCTTGGCTAGTTCTAGCTAAGTCCGTACCTCGAATGGCAGTCAGCACTCGAAAGGAAGTTGGTGCCACATAGGTTGGGTCTCTTTGAGACCGCCATTTGGCCACGCCATTTGGCCAATTGCTCCTCTGAGACTATCATAATCTGGGCTCCTAGTTCGGCCATTGCAACACGGCTTTCAAACCAACATTTTTCAAATTGACTTGACCCTCTAATTGTCACTTTATCTGCTCTATCTCTAAGAGATTTGGTTGGCAGAGCACATCATTGAATGTTACAGTTAAGCGTAGTTCATCGGCTTCCTCGTCAGAGGTGAGTCGCATGCATTCATGCAGGAGCCTGTCATAGTGCTCGTTAAGATGTTCTTGCTCTTCCCAGGATAGGAAAAATGGCAAGTATTCTCCAAGCTGCTTCTTAGGGAATGTGCCCATGTTCGCAAGGACGTAGACTCTTGCGAACACCTTGAGCTTAGCATCCAACTCAGTTAAGCATTTTACGACACTTCTATGTTCAACGAGGGCTTGCTTAGTTGCTAACTCATGCAAGGTTCCAGGAGTTTGCCTAGGCTTTAGCATAGCTGGGGGCTCAGGCTTAAATGATCAAGATTAGTCAATGCTAGGATTTCTTATGCTCTCGGGGTTTCCATGTTTCTCCTGAGGCTTTGTTATTGTGTCATGGTTCTCCTTGGATGTGACTAGTATAAATTTGTCACCCTGTTGTGACAGTGTTGTATCCACTCTTGATTGGTCAATGCGAGCTCTATTGTCAGTGGATTGAGTGTTGAAAGCAACCATTGATGGTAACGGCTGCTTCGATTTTTCAGAGCACACGGATGTCTAAGGTTTCATCGCTATTAGGAGAGACATCAATGGGTTCATTGGTGGATGGTCTTGATGCTTTATTCCTCAACTCTTCGGCACTCTTGGTTTCAATCTTCTTGGGGTCTACAACCACTTGCAACTGCCATTGTTGTCTTCTTTCTTTTCTCTTCTTTTTCTTAGGCAATCGAGGTGTATCCCTTGAAGACTTGGGACCTTGAACTAGGTTAGTCATTGATGTGTTTGGCTGGGCCTCAGCATTCTCTTTCTCTAGTGTGTCCTCATGGGGCATAGCCGTGGCCTACTGAATAGCCTCGCTAGGTTGTGAGGGTACAACTACCTCTCTTTTTGGAGAGTCTAGCTCTTCATCCAATTCCCTCCTATTTAACTCCTCAAGCCTAGGCTTTAAGCACTTTGGAAGTGCTGGAGTTGTCAAGGATGTTGGTTGCGGCACCTCCTCCACAGGTGAACTGCTAAGGACACGTTCCACAGGGGGTGTTGTCATAGCCAGGGGTCGTGACTGCTATGATCCCTGATTGGAAGTAGTAGCAGCTATTTCAGTGGACTGGCTATTGTTAATAGATTGTAGTGTCAAGTCCCTAGGGCAATCGGAAGTGGTCGCATCTTTTGTTGCCCTTTGAGCATTCACTTGTGTAGATCGAGCATGAGTTGATCTAGTCACATTAGGTTGCAAGGCATATCCTTGGGTCGAGAGCTATGGATGGTGTCATGTCCCACCTCTTGGACATTTGGAAGCTTAGATGGAGATAGAGATTGGGATTGAGCAGCCTCCCTTGACGACTGTCATTGTGCTTCCTGTGTCTGTTTGGGAAAAGAGGGTGTAGGAGATCTAGGACCCTTAGGTGGACTTGGCACTGGTTGAATGATTTGCTCGAGGCTATTAGACGATTGTGCCATTTGCTTTGTTGAGCAATCAGCCTTCTCACGAGTAGCGTTGTGCCTCTAGTGCTCATTATCCTCTTGGGAAGTCAAAAGATCCTTGAGCACCAGTGGTCTTTGTGCTGCACGCTACATGGCTACATATGACATCTACTTATTAAGCATGCTAGACTGAGGCTCTTTCTTTCGAACACTCATGTTTGGTTTCTTGCCTCGAGACCTGGAGTTTTTCTTAGATTTCCTCCTGTGCTTCGTTGCTTTTGATGCAATTTGGCCTTCAGCTGATAGAGGTGGTTTAGTAGGGGGTTTTGGTACCCAAATCCATCGGTTACTTGCATAATACCCTTGAGCATGTAGCAACGCTTTGGATATCCATCTCGGCATTGTATTGGCTCTCCATCGATGGCTTTGTCTATAAGGATTGGGCTTCTTTTGGGGTCTTCTACGATATTTATAAGTCCAACGCCTGTCCTTGGCATTGGCTCATGACCTTCTTGTTTTAGGTATGGCTTCACTCACTGGTTCTCGTTGTTTGACTTGTGCTTCTATCAACTCTTCCAACAAGTCCTTGATCTCGTTAGCAGGCTTGACTGTTATGTCAGCACCTTCCTTGCCTTTTCCTCGAGGTTCGATGAGGTCACCCTTACTAAAGGTTGTGACTATCCTCACACCTGGTAGTGTCAGGTGTATCCTATGTGCTATATAGTCGGCCTCACACTTGGTCGCCCTTTTGAAGGGTCTTCCTAGGAGGGTTTCCTTACCGTAATTAGCACTATTTGGAAGAACATGAAATAGGGTAGGAAAGCTCTCAGTTTCAATTGTCGCGAGGATTTTGCACTTCCCCATAAGTGCTTGTGGGTGTCCCTCGTAAGGATTAAGAGTTGCATTAGTCGGTGTGAGCTCTTGTTGGCCTAGTAGGGTCTATGTCGCATAGGTCAAGATATTAAAATCTGCCCCTTCATCAATTAGAGCATCGATAGTATGCTCTCTCTTCGGGGTGAGTTTGACCCTAAGATAAGTAAGTGGTACTATGTCTTCGTCTTCTGGGTCTTGGCTTGTAAATTTAAGCCTTTTGACAAATGCCCTCAAGTCCCCAACTGCACGACTAGATGTGGATTCTCCATTGATGTCTTGGATCGTCAGTGTAGTGCTATTCAAGGAGTATCTATCGTCAGGACTATTATATCTAGTCATTCTCGTTGTTGTAGCTTGATGTTGTTGTTTTTTGCTTTGACTAGATGCAGTCTGAATGCAACACATATGTGTTTTTGCAGGGTGGCCTTTTTGCCCTTGTTGGCTAGATTGGCCCATTGAGGTTCTAGGGTCTCTGTTTGTCTCTGTTCGGGTACGGGCTTTTGGTTGCTCTTTTGCAAGTGAGAATCCATGCTCGTGTAGAGCCATTACTACACTAGGGTCTAATTTGGAGGACTTATCACGGCGTGCATTTTCTCTTCAACCTACTCGGGGGAGGTGTGGAGGGGGCAGAGCTCCCTCTGCGGGGGTTTGAGGGGGGGGGGGGGCAGTCCCCCCCGGCTCCCCCCTCGGACCCCGGCCTGCAGGGCCGTTATGGTAAATGCCATAGTGATTCGAAAGACCATTTATAGCCAAATTTTGAACTAATTGCTCTAAGTTTTAGCCGAGTGATCGATCTATAATATGGTCTCTCGGTCAATTTCACCGTCTTCAGGTTAAAATTTGAAAAAATCTAAATTCGGCCCAACAGGTCCGAATTACAGGGGCTGAATGCCTGATTTGGCTCCGAATGTAATTCATTTGAATGTCAAATTTAGCCAGTCCGAGTTTGGTTGTCTGAGGGCCGAGTGGGCTGAGGGCCGAGTCAAGTGGTCTGAGTCAGGTGGGTCGAGTGGTAGTAGACCGAGTCAAGTAGTCCAAGTGGTAGTGGGCTGAGGGCCGAATGGTGGAGAGGTCCGAGGGCCGATTCTGGGAATTGGCCCAGAATTGCTGTCACTCGGACACGTCGAGCACGGCGTGTTTTTCGTCGGACTTCACAAAATTCGCCACACCGAGCATTGGAGGCGTTCCCACTGGTCAAGCAGCTTCAGATCCAACCTACTCATGTAGGGGAAGGTGTAGAATTACCTGGGTTGGGCAAATAACTCCCGGATGGCCAGATCGAATCAGATCCACTCAACGAAGCTTTCTTCCTCTCTCTTGCTCTCCTGAAACCCTGCAATGCACAATGTGGCCTTTCTTGCCACTCTTGGCCCCTTATCACCTTGTTTAGGCCTGCTCTCACCTTAATCTTGCTTCCCTTACTAACATTAATCCAAAATTTCATTTCTTGCCATTCTTTTCCCTGTTTCAGCTTGTTATATAGCAACAGAAAACCCTACTGTTTGCTCCAATGTTTTTCTCCTATCCTTTCCAAATGCAAGAAAAAACTATAAGGAAAATACCTACACTACTCCATCATACTTTTCCAAGTTCAAAACAACAAAAACTTACTTGCTAAGGAGATTGAATATCTCTTCAAACTCCCTCGCTTCCTACCTATCTACCTCAAGCACCGGTTCGGGAAAAATCCTACTTCAATGCTCGATTCGAAGCACGCAAGCACTCAAGGCTTGAATCTGTTGGTCTCAGCAATGGAACCAAAATGTGGGAGCTTTTGCTCAATCGCCAAGACCCTCGGACTGCTTGTTGTTTCAAGCGTTCCAAGTCGAGCAATAATGGCTACCTCTCACATAGCCGACGCGCAATGCCTACCTTACGGGTGTAGTGAGCTTACCTCCATGCCGATCGAGTTACCTCCTCTCCCGCACTCCAGTACCTCCATAATCAAAGTGCAAGCTTCAAGCAAGCTCCATCCTCAAGCTCCATGCTCCAAGCTCCATTGTTGCGAGCAAGAGAAGAGAAGAGAAGAGAAGAGAAGAGAAGAGAAGAAGAGAGGGGAAGATGGAGAGCTTCTCCTCCCCGGTCCCTCACCCTCACACACTCACTCCCTCACACTCTCACACTCCCTCTCTCAAGCACAAGCTCAAGCAAGCAAGAAGAAGAAGAGGAGAGCCACTTTTGGCCACACACAAGAATGAGCTTCTCATTCATTTTTCAACTTTATATACAAAACCCTAAATCCCTTTTGGGCGGTCATCCCCTTATCCCCTTTTTTACATGGCTGGCCGTGGCCTAGGCCCTTTTTCCCATTGTCCTTCTATCTTCCTAGCTTCCTTTCCACTGCCCGTCTACATTTACAAATTGCATGGGTGAGAGCCCGACGCTCCTTAAATTAAATCATGATGCGCTTGCGCTCTTTTACAAAAGTATTGACTTGCGTTTTTCCTTGTGCGCCTTTTTTCCTTATTTAGGACTTTTCTGCGCTTCTTGTGTTTCCATATTTTTCTTGGTGCGCCTTCGTCTTCCGTTTCACTTTTGCCTTGCCCTTGTCTTCTACTTCAGCTTTTCCGGATTTTCCACCTTTGTTCATTTGAGGGTTAACAAGCCCAATTATAGGAAACTTCTAGTTAAGCATGTAGTAGTGTGAACAATACTAGGATGGGTGACCTCCCAGGAAGGGAAGGTACTAGGGCCCCCCACCCAATTTCTAACTTAGTATTAAAGCTTAGGTTGTTGAGCTTGGGTGGCAATAGGACCTCAACCAAGGTGTGGCTTGAGGGGGGTGTTGGAAATGTAATCAACACTTGCTAGAGAAAACTAGCTCACTATCAGTGCAGTAGTAATGCCTTGAGACTAGGTTTGAATCCTAGACCAAATTGAGGAAGATTTCCATAATTGGATAGACCAAAGGTCATTTTGGGGGACTAGATGCCTAGCCCAATTATGGGAAACTTCTAGTTAAGCATGCATTGGCATGAACAATATTGAGATGGGTAACCTCTCAGGAAGGGAAGGTATAAGGGTAGGTTCCATGGTAGTACAAGGGGAAAATTTCAAGTCATCGTGAAGGAAATAGTCACCCTAAGAATTCTCAAGTTTGGAAGGTAGGGAGGAGATTATTGTAGCATAAGGATAGAAGAGGACTAAATTCATCTTCAAGTTGAACAGCTCACAATTATCCATTTGCAAGCAACTTTGACAAATCTCCCACACATAAGTGAACTTAAGGGCATTTATATTTGTGAATGAAATTTTCAAACAGTGATACATATTGTTGAGTGCACTGTTCAAACTAGCAATCTAGAGTAATTTGGATTAGATATTTAAGTGGATTCATTCTATTGTATCTTACCTATTGAAAAAAAGGAAACACTTTTCTCTAATAGTTTGATTTGAAGTTGCTAGTAGTCCATGTAATTATACACTAAAATCATAAGTATTTTATGTAATCAAACAATAAAATATCTTCAATTTGAGACTTCTTTGTGTACCATCTACATGAGAGATTTGAGGAGATGTTGTAAACCAAAGTTGGGTCTCATTACATTTCACTTCTTATGATCTTGCATTTCTCAATTCTCCTGGACAACATGTGGAACAATCCAAGAAGAATATTTGTCCTTGCAAATTAGCCTCTACAGATACACACTTTCCCTTTAATTAAGCCTAGTACATATACAATGTGGTAAGGGATCATTGGAAAGAGATTTCTTATGGTGAACTCTTTATTTCTTGATCCATTTTGAGATCTGCAATGAATCCCCTTATTCCATGCACTTGATGGGTGATTACACTTAATGGCATAAGTACTCTCAGCAGATATATGTAATAGGATTCTAGTGTTAAATGTAGTCTCTTAGATAATGTTAATTGTTGGAGATGCTAATATGGGCTTAATGAGGAAAATTGAACTTGTTTGTAAGGAATGCAAGATAAGGACTTCTTTGCCTAAAATTGTGTGCCAACATATGAGAAATTCAAAGGGTGAAGAGATACATGCTAAGCCCCACATGCTTGAGCTATTGGAAAGTCTTTCTTAGCCAC
Source organism: Lygodium microphyllum (assembly GCF_053477565.2). Classification (NCBI taxonomy): domain Eukaryota; kingdom Viridiplantae; phylum Streptophyta; class Polypodiopsida; order Schizaeales; family Lygodiaceae; genus Lygodium; species Lygodium microphyllum. The sequence continues at coordinate 115,855,784 of NC_141160.1, forward strand.
TTGTGGCAAAGGAAATGCCTTGTCATAATCTATTGTCGATATGCCAATCAATCCATGGTCAAGAAGTATGAGTTGTAGGTATCCAACCCAAGGTTTTAGTAACCTTTACTTGCATTGATGGAGTAATCCAAATATCTTCAATAACTAAATGAGTACTTTCTAGGATAGGTAGTTTTAGAGAGCATATGCTAAATTTAGTACTTTTAGTACAACTTGTTTTAGAGGAAGTAGATAGTTTAGCATGGACATGAGAGGACCATTACTCTCTATGGATACACATATGAAGGAATAGCTCCCAAAACAAGCTAATAGTTGGTTATGAGCAGTGGTAGCACCAACACACCTACTTTGTCCTTGATATATGTATTCTTTAAGTGATGCTTTCAACAAGGATTGGCTCATACAAATAGAAGAAACTAGCTCTTAGAACATGTGTAAAGAAGCTTTGTGAGATAATTAGTAAATGTACTTTGAGTGTAGGAGCCTAGAGGATACAAGTTTGGTGTTTCCAACTCAATGTATATCTAGCCATGCTATGCAGACAAGATAGTCGAAGTCAATCAAAGAGAAACCATGCTACAAGTACATTTGCAACTCATACATTCATTTCTATTTTCAAAATGTGCTCTAGTTTATGGTGTTCATCATGACGAATAGAAAATTGGATTTATCTAATTGAGATTAGGTTGATAAAATGTGGATTTTCTTTCAACTTTCAACTTTGCAAGATTTGTTGCTCCAAATACTTCACCACCACATTTAGGACCTTGGAGCTACTTTAGTTGAGATTCGAGCTTGATGGATACCTCTATACAATAACAACATCAATTTTAGCATGCCACATGCATCTTGCACTTGCAGAGCATGATGTTATTGCTACACAACTACCATGTCTCTCTTCTCTATGTGCCCTTGAATAGGTAAGAAGCACCATGGAAAAAATGATTAATTTGGAGAAGAGATGCCACACTAAGTGTGTGCCTTCTACAAGACATCACAAGTGGGCCTACCAAAAAAGAAATAGACTCCTATCAAAAACTTCAAAAGGGATGTAGAACTTGGAGAAGGTTGGGACATCTACAATGGAGAGACATGGTCCTCCTTAGTAAAGTAAAGTAGTGGGAGGACTACTCTTTAGAGAAGTTAGGGGAGGCTCATCAAATCAAGGAGGTTGTTCAGGGAGCCAACAAGGCGACAATCAAGAGGAGACACTAGAGGAAGACTATGATTTGTAGAAAAAGATGCGAAAGAGGCTATATGAGGTGTAGGTTTAAGGTTGCAGGTTGCTAAATATGTGTGCAGAGCTATATTGTATGCAGCCTACTCTTAAAAAGTAAGAATAAGTTTTGAGGGTTAGAGGATCATGTAGAAGTGAAGAGGGTTGAGAATGGACCAGCGGAGGAAGGAGACATCTACTCGGGTTCCAAAAAGATATAGTGCTCTCTTGGAAGAGCTTATTAAGGGCTTCTTTGGCTTGACTTTTTGGTGATGGACTATTGAAATTCAAATAGAGGAGCTCAACATGGATTTGGTTGGCTAAATAAGGAGGCCTGCTCTTGGGACATTTTACATGTAGGAGAAGGGGCCATAGAAAAAATTGGATGTGAGAAGGCACTACTAATACTACTTGTAGGAATCCTCACATATCTGAGAATCCACCTTTGATATAATGAAGAATTGGCAACAGTTTATTCATGCTTAGAATAAGTTAATGAGCTTCATGCCATGAACAAGTTAGTTGGCGAAGGCTTCATGCCATGACAATAAAAAGTAGTAAGCATAGATTTTTAGAAACCTTATTAGATTTGGAGTAGTATAGTAGATTAGAATGTGAAGGGAAGAGAGAAGTCAACAAGCGTAACCTAGGATATGAAAATTTCAGGCTATAACAGAGCCATCGATGGTATTCAATCATTATGGACCATAGCTTTCATGGGGGAGTTGAAAATTCCAAAGGTAAAAATTTAGAAGGGAGCCTCCTCCTGCTCGAAATTTTGATTCTTCTAGCTATCGATAATTGATTGTGTTCTAGAAAGGTAGCCTATTGAAAGGAGTAAAATAGACTCATGATGCAATAGTATAAGAGTAGGTTGAATGTTGCAGGGATGCCACTTTAGCAAGGGAGAAGAAGACTACATTGTGGGATCTAGTCTCCAATCATTGGATATGCTAAGCACATAATTGTTGGATAAGGTGAGCATGAAATTTCTATGTTTATCTCTTGGAATTCTTTGATTGCATGAACTAGAATCCATTTTAAAATATTGTTAAGTTGGTGCAAGTTGGGGTCCATGTAAATGCTTGGCACATTGCCATGTACGTTATGTTTGTTCTTCTAGTCTCTTGATTGTTCTCGGTGATTGCTATTGGGATTTCTTTTAGTTGGAACATTAAACTAGAAGCCTTTTAACAAGCAATGGATATTCTTAGCTCTTATGCTAAACCATTATTGATTGGAGTCTTGTTTCCAAACCTAGTCATCTCACTTCATCAGATATTGTCTTTCCCTTCAAGATATGGTCTTTTGCCATTGCAAATATGTTACTAATCTTTCATTTTCACACATAGGATTAGCAAAATTGAAACAAATCTTGGGGGATCACTCTATGACTTTGCAAGAATCTTTCTTGCATTTCATGGACTAAAGGTATGCACTTTTTGTCTCCAAGAAGGCCTTTTAATCATGCTTCTAACTGAATCCCTGTGTTTTTCAAAGTCAAGAATTTTAATTGTGTATCATAGAAGGAGGCACCATTCTTTGTGATGAGGGAAACTAAAAATAAATGTGTATGAGGGCAGGGATTAATTTTGAGTAAGTCATGGCCATTGACCTATATACAGTAGAAGGCCTATTCTTTTACAAGGAAGGAGAGTTTTGTAGGTCTTGAGAAGACTCAACATATTTTGGCAACATGGTTATACTTAATGGGTAGCCATTAATGATTCTTGACAACATAAGAAGGAGATTTTCTCAAGTTAAGAGCCTAAAGGACAATAAGAGTTGGACTCCAAATTTCCAAAGAAGCCAAACTTTTCATAAGCTCACTTGCTAGGAGGCCAAAAGCTTGCAAAAAAGTTGATGAACCAAGGGGAGGGGTTGAGATGTCAAGCTCTACATGAGCTAGCATCCACTATTTGCCTTTGTGATATGGCACGATATTATTCATTGGTGTGTTAGGTGACTGATATGGGGATACACAAGTGATTTTACAATTGGACTACACCCGTGTAGTCCATCCTTGGTTATGGCACATTCATTGTGCCAATTCTTCTTTCTTAGCAAGTTCATGCTTCGTAACTGCATGTATGTACATTGTGGTACTTTCATATTAGTCTTTTATCATGTTGTATACTTAGTTCTTTTGTGTGAAGAAGAAGAAAGAAAGAAGAAGAAGAAGAAGAAGATTTTAGCTCTATCTCTCTCTCTATGTGTTTTCAAGTCTCCATTGTTTTTGTGTGTGTGCTCTTGGGTGCTTCACCTCTCTCCCCTCTTGTCTATTTTCATGGTATCAAAGATGTCCTATAGTTGTGCGGATCTTGATTGAAAGATGAGGTGCATGCATTAGAGCACAGAAGCAAGTAGGCGAGCAATGAGTAAGAAGATCTTCCACCGTGCTCGATCTACCTTAGGTTATAGCTGTAGGAGACTCCTGAGGCTAGCAAGGCTATAGTCTTTGATTGCAGTGAAACTTGGTGAGCATGGTTAACAATTTGTATGCTACAGATACATCCTTTAGTATTTTTCCACGATTATTTTTAGCATCTAAGGTCATTTCAATCTCACTCTAGACTTGCAAGTGGTCCTAATAGCAGTTTTTGGGTGTACTATAGTTTTAGTTGTGTTCACCATTTACAAGTGCACAAGTTATAGATTTCGAATCTCTAAGGTTCCAAGTATTTACTAGTTTGCAGAAACAAAAGGCATTTGCATATAGATTGCAAATTGTGGTTATTATTATGCAGTCAGTAAAAAAAGCTACGTGTTTGGTCGTGGTGCACCTGGTATCAGCTAGCTTGGAGATTGTTGGTTGTTATAAGGTTTTTTATTATGTCAAAGTATTTGAGAACTTCAATCATATTGTTAGAGCAAGAATCTTGATAAGAATAATGATCCTACACAAAAGTTCAGGATGATAAATTTCTTGACAAGTTGTAAGGTGTCCGCCCACCAGCTATCTAGGCATGCTTTTAGCAGTCTATCGAGAAACAAATCTAAGCGTCGCTGCTCGGCACTCCCATGGAATGTTCTGAGTTTTGTCGCCTAGGGTTTCCCAAATCTGCCTCACAACGGAATGTTTCATGGCCGAACCCACTAGGATCGACCTGAAATTTGGGCTCCTAGTGGCCAAGGTCTCCTAACAGCATTCTAGCGTCGGGTCTCGGACATCCTACTTTATGCAGAGATATCCAATCCGAAGTAGACCAATGCTGCACTTGGTTCAAAGAGAATGGGAAACGAGAGGGATGTGCCGCTCAACCTCTCTGCCTGTAGGGCATAGTCCCATTCCGGTCCCCTAAAACAGCATGAATCGGGTTCTAACCTAACAATACCTAAATGTCAAACGATAATAAAATCTTGTGAGAAGCCTCCCAGTTCTCTGGGACCACCCTGTCATAGGACAGACCGATTGGGGTTCTGTCCACCTGTTTCCCTTGATAGCTTTAGTTTTCTAATTAGGTCCTACCACATTTATGTGCGACACTTAAAATTAGCTTCATTAATTAAGCCTTTAAGAAAACAGGGTTCTTTTGCATAACTTATAGCACAGACACAAAAACAGAGCAAGCAATCTATTGACAAACAAGTTCAAACAAGTCCCTTAACTTATCTTCAAGTTAATCTTTGTCTCCCACCCATACAGGAGAAGTTATGTATCCCTTCTATCCAATAGAAGTATCCCTTCTGCCCTATAGAAGTAACTGGTCTAATTCACATGGCACCACAAATTCAATCCTTTATCTAGAATAGGATCTCCCAACATACCCAGAAGTTGAGGGCCATGGAGATCTTCAACTCCATTCTAGACCTAGTAAGGGGTGTCTAGAGCTTCAACTGACCCGCAAGCTGTCTACGAGTGAAACATCATTCCCGTGGTTGGCCTTTTCACCACTCGACCTTTGGCCCATGAATCGAGCCGTGCCCTCTTTGGGTTAATCCGCGGTGCGATCATGGAGGTGATCCACCTGTGCAAAATATCATTCCTTAATTAAATCCTTTAAGAATCAAGCACAAACAAGGCATTCAGTCCTAATATCATTTTCCAAGAAAACATTCATTTATTCCCATGGCGACTTGTCATCTCACAGACCCTTGCCATACATTTACCATAAATCACAAGCACTTGGAACAATAATCCAAACAACAAACAAACAACCAGTTGAATGTAAAAGCATTTAGGATGTTGTTCGATCAACCAACAAAACCAATTGCATTCTTTCCAACAATCCAAGAATAGTCGCAATAACATTTCCATCGCATATCTGCTCTTCCCCTTGGGATCAAAGAGCGATTCTATGTAAAATTTACTTAACACTTGTATGCATAATTTTTGATGTCATGATTATGCCATTCATAACCCTTGACTGATTCTTCCTTGTAATTGCTCTATCAACGAATAAGCCACATGCAACTAGGTGCAATTAACTTTCCTTGATATATGCACTTTGCAAGCTCCATCTTACGAATATGTGAGATGAAATGATCTATACTCGTGCATCATAGTATGGGCCTAACGTATCTCATACGAGAATCAAAACAAGCATCTATCAATTTGGAAATACATTACTTATGACCAGAACCACAATTGGATTGACAATGATGCCTTTGCTTGAAGCTTCGTTGTTGGCTATGGGATTTCCATCAGCACGTAACATTCTTCGCTTGGGAGCCACCATCCGCAAGTAGACTTAAGAGATTAAGAAGACAGAATAGATTCGATATGGGAGAGTGTAGGAGAAAATGGCTAAGTTGAGGATCGAGATAGAGGGAAGTGTGTAGCCTCTCGGGGTAACTCTTCTCTCTCTCTCTCTCTATATATATATATATATATATATATATATATATATATATATATATATATATATATATATATATATATATATATATATATATATATATCAAGCACTCTCTCATAATCTCTTGGAGGGGTTATCCTTCTCTCTACCTCTCTCTCGCATCCTCTCGGTGTCTCCTTATGCTCCCTTGTGCCTCCCCATGCCTCATATTTATAGTGAATTAGAGAAGAGGATTTGTGGCTGAGAAGTGGAGCTCTTTATGGAGGGGGATCTTGGAAAGATCAGTGATTTGATGCTCAGATCATAAATCTGATGGTTGAAAGGGAGGTAAAACTCCAAGACACTTTCTTAGAAAGCTCTCAGTTCACTCCTTTTTTGTGTTTGAAGTGTTGTCTACTGCCCTATTGCATGTAGATTGCGATTGCGGTGCGCGCGATTCCACAAATCCTCTCTTTATTTTTTTATTTTTATAAAATCTCCAAACTAACTAAAACATCACTTGCCTTTTCTTTTAAATAATATCAAGTTCTAGGAATCTCCATATCATTTTAAGATCATATGTAAAATATCTAAAATATACTAGTTTTACCGAAAATCTAATATTTTTGGACCATCCAAACTATACACATTAATACTAGTGATTAATATAGCTCATAAGTCTCGCTCATGTTATAACTTACGTGAAGGGTGGCTATGGTACTTGCCAATCCGAGAAAAATATCGGATTTATGACTCTCAATTTTTTAAACATATATTTTAAAATAAATAAAAATCCTTAATTATTAACGTTAGTTGTTGCGTTTTTTTTTCTTTTTCTTAAGTTAGTCTTTAGTTAGTAATCTTACTAGCTTATTAATTGACTAACTACCTTTCAAACTAACCAACTAGCTTTTATTGTGTGGAAATATTACATCCTTCTCCCCTTAGAGAAATCGAGATGTCCTCATCTCGAGAGAAATCGGGGGTATAATTTTGGAACGTGTGGGTTATGGGCCCATCACGCTTCCGCTGTGCTACTTTGATTACTCATAGGCATGCGGTCTTTTGAAACAACAACCTATTGTATTTGATATATCGGAGTCTTGGTTACAATAGAAAATTTATTGTAGTTACATCTCATGGATATCTTCTAGGTTTTTCCTAAGCATCTGGTATATTTTGGATCATTGGAGCTTGTACAACTTCATTTCTTGTAAGATCAAGTTCTCTTCAAGTTCTGTTGGGACAATTGATATAGTTATGTCTAATGTTGTGGCACTCGGAGCATCGGTGTTTAGGGTGCTTTGGACATTCCCTTTTGAAATGACCTAACTCCCTAGAATAGAAACAATGGGGAGCTTTATCACTTGCGATCACAATGTTCTTGGTTGTCCTTCGCAACTTTGCTTGTAATACTAAAGAATACTTCCAAGCTTCGACATTCTGATGAGACCCAATCTATATTAGTTGAGAAGAAACAACTTAAGAGAAATTCATTGCACGTTATAACTATCATTTCTTGCCAGAGTATCTCTAATCATTTGCAAGTCCTAGGCTCAAAATAGATGCAACTCATATTACTCAGGTTAACTGTAGTTACAAGAGTAAAGTTTATTCCAATACAAGTTGTATTTCATGTTGATAAAATTTCTAGGATTTCTAATCATCTTGAAGAGGTGTTATAGGTTCTAGGTCTTCGTCTTCATCTGATTCCTCTATATATCCACAGACTGCACCTATATAGCTACATTTTCTTGGAGGCTCAATGTCTTCCGGACTTAAGTTAGGGCAATCTTCTTGGATGTGTCCTAGCTCATTACAATGGAAGCATTGACGGTAGAGACATCTCCTATGGATGTGCCCTATCTTTCCACACGTATAGCATCTCTTACCTAAATCTCGGGAGTCATCTTTGCTACAATTGCACGATTTGAGTTCTTGGACGATTGGATTCCCTCGGAATAATGCATCTTGCAAGTCCGTTGGACGCATTGCTTCAAGACGGTGGTTCAGAGGAGTGTTTAGGCCATGTCAAGACTTGGATACTTGTTGTGCAATATCCATAGGTGGTGTGTATTGCTTTAGCTTGAAGAATTCATTCATCTTCAATCTTCTATCGCATCCCCAACATCAACACTCAACTTCACATTTTGCTCCAATGGTACTAAAAGAGGCTTAGATGCTATCATACCATACTTGGATAACATATCCAAGCCAAACTGCCTTTAGGATAGCCATATATAATCATCACATCTAATCCCCTAAATACCAAGAAATAACCTTAACTCACCCAAATCCTTCACCTCAAACTTCTTCTTCAAGAAGTCCTCAACTTTAGCAATCCCACTGTCACTATCACCTGTAATAATCAAGGCATACACATACATGACTATGATGACCAAGCATGCATCTTCCTTTCTCACATAAAGTGAGTAGTCATAGCATCACTAAGAGCGGATTTTAAAGATCTTTTTGAAGCGAAAAATAGCATGGGAGGTTGTAAAAAACCAAATTTTCATGCAAAATGAAACGCTTGTGGATCGATGAGTTGGAGTTTTCCTAGATGAAGTTCGATGCCAAGAACCCAATGCGAGTCTTGTTTTGTCGAACGGAGTCCATTTCACCCCACATTTAATCCTCGTAGGGTTTCGCATTATGAAGCAGCTACATGATCTGAGAGTTGAAAAGTGTGTCATGGGTCCCAAAATTATAAATTTCGACGTCATGAAGCCATCCGGCTAGACGGATCTCAAATTCGAGCTCGTTTGCCCCTCCAAAATGCAAAAAATCCACTTGCCTATAATGTGAAAACTTGAGGATTGAACTAGATATTTTAAAGGTAAACCTTAATAACTTGATTAAGGGGGCTATAAACACAAAAATATGTTTTTGGGGAGGAGGCACCATTTTCTTGGTGCATCCTTTCATGGCCAAAAAATGAGTTTTTCTAATCATGGAAATCAGGAGGAATGCTCTCGAGCATGAGATCCTGAATTTGTTTGCCCGTCATCCCTCTAGAAATCAACAAATTTGATGCATTAAACAAAGAGATCTATTTTTAGTCTTTCTCTCTTATTTCTCCTCTCTCCTCTTGTGGATTGTTCTTATGGATCAATCTAAAAGAGAGGGGGATGGACTGAGATGGACATTACCTTGATTCTTGCACCATTACTTCCACCATAATCGAGCTCGGCCAACTAGCTTAAGTTTGGCTATCATTGCTTGATTGGTAGAAGCAGTTCACGAAGCATCAAAATAATTGTCCATTGACTCAATCCATATCTTTGCCTTAGCTGCGACGTCTATTCCTTCTCCATCAAACTCAGGTGCCTTAATTTACTTAAGAAGAAATTTCTTATCTTGCATATCAGCATTTGTGGATGCAAGAGGTGCCTAAAAATTAGGCCATACAATTTAGGTTATTCTATTTAGGATATGTCTATGAACCAAATATTAATCAATCACATATGATTACGAAGTTTCGCTTTGATACAACTGTAAGGTGCCCGCCCACCAGTTATCTAGGCATGCTTTTAGCGGTCTATCAAGAAACGAATCTAAGCGTCACTACTCGGCACTCCCATGGAATGTTCCGAGTTTTTTTGCCTAGGGTTTCCCAAACCCGCCTCACAACGGAATGTTTCACGGCCGAACCCACTAGGATTGACTTGAAATTTGGGCTCCTAGTGGCCAAGGTCTCCTAACAACATTCTAGCATCAGGTCTTGGACATCCTACTTTATGTAGAGATATCCAATTCGATGCAGACCCATGCCACACTTGGTTCAAAGAGAATGGGAAACGAGAGGGATGCGCTGCTCAACCTCTCTGCTTGTAGGGCATAGTCCCATTCCGGTCCCCTAAAACGGCATGAATCGAGTTCTAACCTAACAATAACTAAATGTCGAATGACGATAAAATCTTGTGAGAAGCCTCCCAATTCTTTGGGACCACCTTGCTGTAGGACAGATCTGTCGGGGGTCTGCCCACCCGCTTCCCTTGATAGCTTTAGTTTTCTAATTAGGTCCTACCACATTTATGTGTGACACTTAAAATCAGCTTCATTGATTGAGCCTTTAAGAAAACAAGGTTCATTCGCATAACTTATAGCACAGACACGAAAACAGAGAAAGCAATCTATTGACAAACAAGTTCAAATAAGTTCCTTAACTTATCTTCAAGTTAATCTTTGTCTCCCGCCCATACAGGAGAAGTTATGTATCCTTATGTCCAACAGAAGTATCCCTTTTGCCCTATAGAAGTAACTGGTTCAATTCACATGGCACCACAAATTCAATCCTTTATCTAGAATAGGATCTCCCAACATACCCAGACGTTGGGGGCCACGAAGGTCTTCAACTCCATTCTAGACCTAGCAACAAGGGGTGTCTAGAGCTTCAACTAACCTGCAAGTTGTCTACGAGCGAAACATCATTTCCATGGTTGGCCTTTTCACCACTCGACCTTCGGCCCATGAATCAAATAGTACCCTCTTTGAGTAAATCCGCAGTGTGATCATGGAGGTGATCCACCTGTGCAAAATATCATTCCTTAATTAAATCCTTTAAGCACAAACAAGGCATTCAACCCTAATATCATTTTCCAAGAAAACATTCCTTTATTCCCATGGTGAGTTGTCATCAGAGACCCTTGCCATGCATTTATCATAGATCACAAGCACTTGGAACAATCATCCAAACAACAAACTAACAACCAATTGAATGTAAAAGCATTTAGGATGCTGTTCGATCAACCAACAAAACCAATTGCATTCTTCCTAAACAATGCAAGAATAGTCGCGATAACATTTCCATCACATATCTGCTCTTCCCCTTGGGATCAAAGAGCGATTCTATGTAAAATTTACTTAACACTTGCATGCATAATTTTTAGTGTCATGATTATGCCATTCATAACCCTTGACCGATTCTTCCTTGTAATTGCTCTATCAACAAATAAGCCACATGCAACTAGGTGCAATTAACTTTCCTTGATATATGCACTTTGCAAGCTCCATCTTACGAATATGTGAGATAAAATGATCTATACTCATGCATCATAGTATGGGCCTAATGTATCTCATATGAGAATCAAAATATGCATCTATCAATTTGGAAATACATTACTTACGACGATCGAAACCGTAGTTGGATTGACAATGATGCCTTTGCCCGAAGCTTCGTTGTTGGTTATGGGATTGCCGTCTGCACGTGACAGCCATAATCCGCAAGTAAACTTAAGAGATTAAGAAGGCAGAATAGATTTGAGATGGGTGAGTGTAGGAGAAGATGGCTAAGTTGAGGATCAAGATAGAGGGAATTGTGCAGCCTCTCAGGGTAACTCTTCTCTCTCTCTCTCTCTCTCTCTCTCTCTCTCTCTCTCTCTCTCTCTCTCTCTCTCGGGTTATCCTTCTCTCTACCTCTCTCTCGCAGCCTCTCGGTATCTCCTTATGTCCCCTTGTGCCTCCCCATGCCTCATATTTATAGTGAATTAGAGAAGAGGGTTTGTGGCTGAGAAGTGGAGCTCTTTATGGGGGGGATCTTGGAAAGATCAGTAATCTGATGCTCAGATCATGAATCTGATGGTTCCATTGGCTCTGAAAGCGGGGAAAAACCCCAAGACACTTGATTAGAAAGCTCTTAGTTCACTCCTTCTTTTCTGTGTTTGAAATACTGTCTACTGGCTATAGACTGCGATCACAAGTTACTTACCTATTAATACTCACGAGTGTGGCTCTACAAAAATAGGTTAGCAATCACAGACATTGAGTCAATCCCAGTGGTAGATTAAGGTCACAAGTTACTCCACCAAGTACATCACAAATATTAAGAAAGTAAAGAGAAAGTTGGGGACTCACCTATTGTGACATATATATCATTAGGTTTCTCTCACATTGATGTTGATTTATATGGCTTTGAGAAAAGCTTGGATAAGGAGTTTGGGATTCCATCTATTAAAATGCATGGTGCACGAAAGGCATAAGAGGATGCTAAAGCACTTGTTAGTGATCTAGGTTCACACAACTCAAGTAGAGTGAGAAAGCCAATGCATTGATTAATATATGATAGCTATATAGCTCATCACTTATGCATACATAGCTAAGGGTGTGTAGGATGTCAAACCCACTTTTTGAGGTTACACGCAAGTCAAGTAGAGTGAGAAAATCAATGCATTGATTGTTATATGATAGCCATATAGCTCATCACTATGCATACATAGCTAAGGGTGTGTAGGATGTGGAACCCACTTGTTTTGAGGATGAAATGTGTAATGAGTATTGGGATTGTGCTATGGATAAAGAAATGGTTGCACTTATGGATAATGACAGATGGGAGTTGGTACCCTTACCCTGAAGCTAAAAAACTATTGGTTGCAAATGGGTTTACAAGATCAAGTATAAGTCAAATGGATTTATTAAGCATTATAAGGCACAATTGGTTGCCAAAGGATATGCATAGACTCATAGTATTGATTATGACGAGACCTTTACTTTAGTGGCTAAAGTGGCTACTATAGGGGCTGTCATAGTAGTGGTTGGATCAAAAGGTTAGATCATGCATCAAATGGATGTTAAGAATGCCTTCTTGCAAGGGGAGTCGCAAGAGAAATTTTATGTTAAGTAGCCACCTAGTTATGTGAATGAGAATCATCCAGATTATGTATGCAGACTTCGTAAGGCCTTGTATGGGCTGAAGCAAGCATCTAGGGCATGGCATGAGAGGGTTTCATAATACCTTGTTAGCATTGGATTTTGTAGAGCACATGTTGATCACTCACTGTATATATGTGAGAGTGATGCAGGCATTATGATCATTACTATATCTGTGGATGATTTGATCATTATGGATGATGCTCAAACAGAGATTGACAATGTGAAGAGTCTTCTCAAGGATAAATTTAAGATGAAGGATTTAGGAGAGCTGTCCTATTTTCCCGACATAGAGATAATTAGGACTCTAGATGGTATATGGTTATCACATAGATAGTATGCATTGGATATGTTGAAAAAGTATGGCATGGTTGATTATAAGCCTATTTCTATAAATTTGGATGTTAATTCTAAGATTAGTGCACATGAGGGTGACTTGATTGAGGATGTCACTATGTATTAGAAGATTGTGGGCAACCTTATCTATTTAACGATCACTAGGCTAGACCTAAACTACACAGTTGGTTTGGAGAGTCAGTTTATGCAGCTTCTATGAAAGCCACATTTGGATGTAGTACAACACATATTGCACCATGTCAAGTCCACATTGGAGTATGCCTTATTCTGTGGTGTAGGTATACCATCATATTTGCATGGTTACACAAATGCCATGTTGAGACATCGAGCTCTACATGAGATAGCATCCATTATGTGCCTTGGTGATGTGGCATGATATTATTCACTAGCATGCTAGGTGATCGATATGAGGATACATTAGAGATTCTACAGCTAGACTACACCCACATAGTCCATCCTTGGTTATGGCACACTCATTGTACCATCTCTTCTCTCCTAGCATGTTCATACTTAGCCACCATGTGTAAATACATTGTGATACTTTCATATTTGTCTTTTATCATGTTGTAGAGTTAGTTCTTTTGTGTGAAGAAGAAGAATAAGAATTTATCCCTATCTCTCTATGTTCTCAAGCCTCCATTGTTTTTTTTTAAAGTGGGCTTTGCTTCACCTCTCTTCCCTCTTGCCTGTTTTTAGGGGTATTATTTGGTGAGAAAAGATGGAATTGAGAGAGGTCATTTGATAAAAGCCATGATCCTAGAGGGGGGAGCTCAAGCCACTAAAAAATTAGAGCAAGTAGGTGAAACAACAGTAGAGCAAGTTTGTAGGTTTCTTCTTGTATGCGACAATATTCTTCTAAAGAACAATGTCTAATGGGCTCAGATCTACAATTACAATTGTTGTAGCATCATTACTAGCTAGATCTAAATAATCACATAGATATGACGCATGAGGAGTTTAAGGCTTGCTACAACCTAGGGATGGTGGGCAATCTAGTGGGGCCCTGCATTGACAAGCAATGACAACGGTATGACATGTCATCCCCGTGGTGGTGGTGTTTGCACAATGATGAAAATGTGGTAGGTAACAGTGGTGATGAGCTCTCAACATCTATGAATTGGTGCACGAAGAGGGCCATGACAAGCCTAAAGAACCAGGGGTGGTGAAATAGTTGCTAGGTATTCTTGGCAATGGTGGCAATGGAGGGCACACACTAGATTTCCAACAGGTAGTCGGTGTCACTATCAAAGAAAATGCTAGTGGATTGGGACACCCAATCCAATAGTGGTTGCAATAGAGGCTCCATGCCCTTGGCTTTCAAGATTTTCATCATCAACAATGAAGACAATGACATTGAGGAGGACTATCCCTACTAAGCACAACAAAAGAATGCCTCGCCTCCAAGGTACGATGATCTAATAATATCAACTAGCTACTATAGTAGATACCACACAAACCACATAGTACACCATGATATCATCATCATCATGAGGTTCTTTGTCTATTGCAATCATGGGGAATGTAGGTTGGAGTGTTTTACATGTTGTTGTTTGGCATGCTTGAGAACTCCAACATGCAACAACTAAGGTAGGCTCCGCTAGGCCTTGTTAATCAATCTTAATCATGGTTTTATAATATCCTTACCATATTTTTGTGCCTACACATTTGTATACTATAGAGGGCCATGCATGTTGTAAGCGTCAATAGCTACATGGAAGTTCCCAATAACGATGAGCAAGCCCTCCTTCAAGAAATTGCCAAGTAACCCGTTTGCATCGGCATCAACATGTTTGATAGAGATTCCCAATTCTATGATGGGGTAATGTACAATCCAATGTCTCCATTTACCGCTAAGAATATAGTATCATCATATAAACTATTTAAATAATTTATGTAAATAAAATTTTCTATCTACAAAATTTTTATTGACCTAGGAAAAAAAGTCAATATAGGAAAATATTACTTATTTAGGAACATTTTCTTGACATATGATAAAAAAAGCATATATATGAAACATTTCCTGGCTAATCTATATAGAAAGAGTGCCCTTTCACCTAGTTTTGAAAATCCCTATATGTGTGTAATTTTATCTAGTGCATTAGGTTAAAAATCTCTTTTTTCCCTATCTAAACATTTGCTAAAAGTTCATTGTGGTGGGTGGCCTTCTATAATAGATAGCTTGCCCTCCTACTTGCTACTTTGTACATGGAGAGAGAGAGAGAGAGAGAGAGAGAGAGAGAGAGAGAGAGAGAGAGAGAGAGAGAGAGAGAGAGAGAGAGAGAGAGAGAGAGAGAGAGAGAGAGAGAGAGAGAGAGAGAGAGAGAGAGAGAGAGAGAGAGAGAGAGAGAGAGAGAGAGAGAGAGAGAGAGAGAGAGAACCACCCTCATGATTATAGGCCATTGCTCAAGTTTGGTAGCCTATTCTTTGCTTTGGTGTTGCTCACCCCTGTGCCACATATGTTAGGAAGCTTTCCCCTTGCTTTGGGATCACTGAAGCAAACTTGAAAATACGTAAAATAAATATAGTCCTCCAAATGATCCAAGAGCCAAAGCAACAGTTCCTTGGAAACACCATGAGTTCATTTAACATATGTCCACAATGCTAACAAAGGCATTTCTTTATCTAGTACCATTCATTCCCTCCAAGGATAAAGTGCAAACTAAAATTTTTCCTTTGAAGTATTGTCTATGATGAGTCTCACCTGGAAGTAACTTACCAGTTTACTCTTGCTATCTCTAGATTGGCCTTCCTTATGCTATGTTTGAAAATAGCTTTTCTTTTGTTTTTCAAATCGTGTCCAAGGTATTCAAGTTGAAATAGAGTTTTATCTCTTTTCCTTTGAAGTAATATCTGTCTTTTTTAAAATATGAAAATTCCTCACAAAATGAAAATTCTATGGTTTCAAAAGAACAAAAAAACAATTTGCTTCTTAAGAGCACTAATTTGTCTAGGAAGCATACTCACATACAACCAAATTTGGTATGAAAGAAGAAGTTAATTGTGTGAAATATATATGCAGGCCTAGTCCAAAGGCATTGAATGTGTTCTTGTTATGGCCCTTTTCCAATATCTCCATTTCTAGACCACTAGCCATCTTTATCTTGTCGATGACTTTGCAAGCGAAGAGTAGGGAGGTGGTGCTATGAAGGCTACTAGTCATACCAAGAAGCCTTCCTCTTGCACAAGGAACTTAGCATGACCAATGAAGACATTGGAGAGATTAAAAAAACCATAAAACTAAATTATCTATATTTCATGGACAGTCTGAATTATCTATATTGGTCTGAATTATCTATATTGCATGGACAATCAATAGTCTACCACATCTTATGTTGGCTTTCACAACCCTTTACTTCAACACTTTTATTTTATGAGTAACTCCATTTGTTGATATTTAGATAAAGACAACATTTCTCTTTCTTCCTATCCTTTTAAACTCTTATAAACATGATCCTTCAAGCTTTTTGCCACCAAAGTAGATTAATAGTACTTCTAGCTACTCCACTTTATCTTCCCATTCACTCTTGCTTAAAATGTCGTTGTACATTGCTACTAGGCTTAAAATTTGCTCTTTTCTCAGAAATATTTCCTAGTGTGACTGGTTTGGCCATGGCTATCCATTTAATCTGGATCAATTCTCTTTCTCTCTCTCTCTCCCCCTTTTTTCTCAGATTAACACATTCACATACTTGTCCTTTTTTAATTGCATGAACTATGTAGTTGGTTTTCCAAATCTTCTAGCTTGCCATACCCATCTTCAAGCTTCTCTCCTTCTCTTATTATACTCTTTTTGGCACTTCAACTATTCCACTTGTAAAAACTATTTCCTTTTTATTTACCAAGTGCAATTGCATTCCTATTTGTCTTACAAAGTTCTTTTCTTAATCCTTTAGCTCTTCTACTTCTTAAATAGGTTCCAAAATCCACTCGCAACCTCTTTTTTCTCCTCCCTTCCACCATCTTCTCTCCTTCCTTTCCCACATGATCTTGAGTCAAGCTTTTTTTTTTTTTTGAAGGGGGGGGGGGGGGGCGGGGGGGGGAAGGGCTTTGAAAAAATAGACCTTTCTCTTATTTGGCCCTTATTCATGTGGTGCATTGCATAGGATAGCATATGCACAATCAAGCAAGCACATACATGTATATAAACACATGCATAATCAATCATATCACCAAGCCATGCATATACAAGTGTACTAAATGTATGTTATGTATGTATGTATATGTGTGTGTGTGTGTGTGTGTGTGTGTCTGAGAGAGAGAGAGAGAGAGAGAGAGAGAGAGAGAGAGAGAGAGAGAGAGAGAGAGAGAGAGAGAGAGAGAGAGAGAGAGAGAGAGAGTGTGTGTATGCACGCACACACGCACACACGCACACACGCACGCACGCACGCACGCACGCACGCACGCACGCACGCACGCACACACACACACACACACACACACACACACACACACACACACACACACACACACACACACACACACACACAGAGTTAATGCCAACATCACTCATTACACAAATACAATATGACTACATGTCACATTTCTTACGATACATATATCTTAACAATATTTACATACAAAATGAAGCATCATGGATACATAATAGGTCTCAATCTACGTTCACAAATCTAAATCCTA
Organism: Lygodium microphyllum; assembly: GCF_053477565.2. Taxonomy (NCBI): domain Eukaryota; kingdom Viridiplantae; phylum Streptophyta; class Polypodiopsida; order Schizaeales; family Lygodiaceae; genus Lygodium; species Lygodium microphyllum. The sequence goes on from NC_141160.1 coordinate 115,873,421, forward strand.
ACATACATATATATTCATACATATATTCACAATAGAACTCAAGGCCATAAACAAAATACTATCATGTCGATATATAAACAAAAAGTGCTCTTATTTTCTCAGCTCTTAGAATTTTAAGAGATCCTACTTGCAACCCATACCCTCATGATACTCATTGGAATGGGAAGGAAGCCCATCTTCTTTCATTAGTTCCCATCTGATGGGTGCCCACATGACCCTTGTGCACTTATATCATATCCATGACAATTCCATAAATGTACTTAATGCTCTTGCACTCATGCTCCATTGAGAATATGTAATTTTAATGGATATGATGTGCACTACAACCAAGCAATCCTCACATTAGGAAGATGAATGCATTGAAGAATTGTGCCTAGCCTATATTATTACTACTAATGCTCAATTCATATGCAAACAAAAAATATTATTTGGTTTAATTTTTTGTCCCTTAGAACTTTGTGTCTTACCCTCAAGATGATAGATTGCACTCTAGCCACCCACCACCCTCACATGCACTCCTAATTACATTTCCAACTCAAAGTACCATGAGTCACAAATTTTCCCCTTGTCTAGTGCCAAAGAGTATGCTCAATAATGGTGCTAAGTCTCATGCATGTGCAACTAGGGTTGTTGAGTATAGCCTCAACAAGCCTCATGTTGTGTAGTAAAACAATGTGTAGTGTTGTGCTTATGATACTCTTTTCCCTATGATGTGTATGAATTTATGCTTTAAGAAAACATACCTCCTCTCTTAGTTGTTTGACTCTTTGCATCAATTCCCTTCATTCACCCATACAAACACTCAATCTTGACCAAAAGATGTTATATGCATGAGGAAATTTAGAAACAAAGCAAATATTTTAACTCCTAGCTTGTTGAAACCTCAAGTCTTATTGATTATCATAGAAAGTGTTAACCGTCAGACAAACAAGGTGGAAAATCCAGAAAAGATGAAGTAGAAAACAGGGCCAAGGCAAAAGTGAAATGGAAGACGAAGGCGCGCCAAGAAAAATCTAGAAACACAAGAAGCGCAAAAAAGTCCTAAATAAGGGAAAAAGGCGCACAAGGAAAAGCACAAGTCAATACTTTTGTAAAAGAGCGCAAGCGCATCATAATTTAATTTAAGGAGCACCGGGCTCTCACCCGTGCAATTTGTAAATTTAGATGGGCGGTGGAAAGGAAGCTAGGAAGATAGAAGGACAATGGGGAAAAGGGCCTAGGCCACGGTCGGCCATGTAAAAAAGGGGATAAAGGGATGATCGCCCAAAAGGGATTTAGGGTTTTGTATATAAAGTTGAAAAGTGAATGAGAAGCTCATTCTTGTGTGTGGCCAAAAGTGGCTCTCCTCTTCTTCTTCTTCTTCTTCGTCTTGCTTGCTTGAGCTTGTGCTTGAGAGAGGGAGTGCGAGAGTGTGAGGGTAAGGGACTGAGGAGGAGAAGCTCTCCATATTCTCCTCTCTTCTTCTCTTCTCTTCTATTCTCTTGTCTTGCTCGCGGCAATGGAGCTTCGAGCATGGAGCTTGAGGATGGAGCTTGCTTGAAGCTTGCACTTGGATCATGGAGCTATCGGAGTGTGCAGGAGAGGAGGTGACTCGATCAGCATGGAGGTAAGCTCACTACACCCATAAGGTAGGCATTGCGCATCGGCTATGTGAGAGGTAGCCATGGCCGCTCGGCTTGAAACGCTTGATCAATAAGCGGTCCGTAGGTCTCGAGGTAGAGCTCCATAGCTCCCCTCCATTTTGGTTCTGTTGTCAGGACCGACGGAATCGAGCCTTGAGCACCGTGCACATCGAATCGAGCATAGAAGTAGGGTTTGCAGCCCGAACTGGTGCTCGAGATAGTTAGGAGATTTAGGAGGTTTTAATCCTTGGAGCAAGTAAGTATTTTGATTTGTTATTGAATATTAGAGTAGGACCATCAATCTCCATCTTTGGTTTTGCTTTTTGTTGCATTAGGTGAAGATTAGGATAGGAAAAAGAAGGAAAACAGAAGGGTTCTGCTCTTGTTGGAAACAGGGAAATAGGGACACATATTCAGATTTCTGGTTGGAAGAGAGTGAGGGATTAACTTCTGAGGTTGCAACAGGCTAGGATGGGGCAATAAGAGGCCGAGGGAACCAGGAAAGATCACATTTGACATTTTGCCTCATGAGAAGAGAGTGAACTTGAGAGCCAGGGGAAGTGAGTGAAAGAGAGAGAGAGAGAGAGAGAGAGAGAGAGAGAGAGAGAGATGCAGGGAGACCTCTGAAGTGCCGATGATTCGAGCGTCACAGTGATTCCAGGTATGCCTGGCAGTTCCTTGCATTGTTTTGCACCTATTTGGAAGGCACGAGATGATTTCAGTGAGTAGGCGTTGACCTTGAAGCATCGCGCACAAACCGTGGACCGTCGTCTACACCGTCGGGACCAATCCCCGTCCAACTCCCAGAATAGGACCACCCAATTTTTGGAGTCGGACCGTCCGACTCCGAGAATCGGACCACCCTATCCGATTCGATTCCCAGAATCGGACCACTCCTAGAATCGGACCACTCCCAGAATCGGACCACACCTAGAATCTAACCACACCTAGAATCGAACCCAATGCCAAAATCGGACCACCCTATCCGATTTTCACGATCGGACTAGCCCGTCCGATTCCCAGAATCGGACCACCCTGGCCGAGTCCCAGAATCGGCCCTCGGCCCACTACCACTCGAACAACTAGACTCGGACTAGCCAAATTTGACATTCGGACTAGTTACATTCGGCCCTTTCTACTCAGCCCTCGGACGACTGAATTGGGGATTCGGCCCCTACAACTCGGACTTGTTGGGCCGAATTTGGATATTTTTAAATTTTGACTCGTAGACCTGAAACTAACCGAGAGACCATATAGAATCGAGACCATATCATAGATCGATCACTAGGTTGAAACTTAGAGCAAGTAGTTCAAAATTTGGCTATAAACGGTCCTCCAAATTAAACATGGTGTTTACCGTAATGGCCCTGCGGGCTAGGGGGGAAATGCCCCCCCTCCCCAGGACCCCCGCAGAGGGGCTCTGCCCCCTTCGCACCTCCCCCAAGTAGGTTGGAGAGAAAATGCGCCCCGTGAGGACAGGTCCTCCAAATTAGACCCCAGTGTAGTAATGGCTCTACACGAGCATGGATTCTCACTTGCAAAAGAGCAACCAAAAGCCCATACCTGAACAGAGATAAATAGAGACCCTAGAACCTCAATGGGCCAATCTAGCCAACAAGGGCAAAAAGGCCACACTGCAAAAACACATATGTGTTGCATTCAGATTGCATCTAGTCAAAGCAGAAAGCAACAACATCAAGCTACAACAGCGAGAATGACTAGATATGATAGTCTTGATGATAGATGCTCCTTGAATAGCACTGCACTAACGATCCAAGACATCAGTGGAGAATCCACATCTGGTCGTGCAGTTGGGGACTCAAGGGTATTTGCCAAAAGGCCATACTATCGATGCTCTGATTGATGAAAGAGCAGATTTTAATATCTTGACCTATGAATCATGGACCCTACTAGGCCAACCAGAGCTCACACCGACTAATGCAACTCTTAGCCCTTACGAGGGACACCCACAAGCACTCATAGGGAACTGCAAAATCCTTGCGATAATTGAAACTGAAAGCTTGTCTATCCTATTTCATGTTCCTCCAAATAGTGCTAATTACGGGAAGGAAACCCTCCTAGGAAGACCTTTCAAAAGGGCAACCAAGCGTGAGGCCGACTATGTAGCACAAAGGATACACCTAACACTACCGGGTGTGAGGATAGTCATAACCTTTAGCAAGGGTGACCTCATCAAACCTCGAGGGAAAGGCAAAGAGGGTGCTGACATAACAGTCAAGCCTGCTAATGAGAGCAAGGACTTGTTGGAAGAGTTGATACAAGCACAGGTCAAACAACGAGAACCAGTGAGTGAGGCCATGCTTGAAACAAGAAGGCCAAGAGACAATGCCAAGGATGGGCTTTGGACTTACAAATATCGTAGAAGACCCGAAAAGAAGCCCAAGCCTTATAGATGAAGGCATCGATGGAGGGTCATCACAACGCCACAATGGATATCCAAATCATTGCTACGTGCTCAAGAGTATTACGCAGGTAACCGATGGATTTGGGTGCCAAAACCCCTTGCTAAACCTCCCTTGTTGACTGAAGGCGAGATCGTATCAAGAGCAAAGAAGCGTAGAAGGAGATCTAAACGAAAAACCAAGTCTCAAGTCAACAACAGTGGAGTGACCGAGCCCCTCATGGTCGAAATCAAGAAACCAAAAGGGACCAATCAGAGGGTAAATCCTCAACCTAGCGTGCTTGACAAGTAGATATCAGATGTAATCGTTGAGGATACGCAAAAGCCACTAGTGCCCAAGCAGCCTTTGATTCCCCAAGAGGATAGCAGGCATCATAGGCTCAACATTGCTCATGGCAAGGTTGAATGCTCAACAAAGCAAATACCAAAATCATCTAACAGCCACGAGCAAATCTCCCAGCCAGTGTCAAAGCCACTTAGGAGTCCCAAGTCTCCTACACCCTCTTCCCCTAAACGGACACAGGAAGCACAACAGTCGTCAAGTGCAGCTACTCAATCCCAATCTCTACCTACATCAGAGCTTCCAAATGTCCAAGAGGCAGGACACGACACCACCCTTAGCTCTCAACCTAAGGATATGCCCATGCAATCCACTGTGGCTAGCTCAACTGATACTCAATCTACACAAGTGAATCCTGTAAGGGCAACAAAAGACACGATCACTTCGAATCGACCTAAGGACTTGACACCTCAATCCACCAATAATAGCAAGTCCACTGAACTAGCTGCTACTACTTCCAATCAAGGATCACAGCAGTCACAACCCTTGGCCGTGACAATGTCCCTTGCAGAACGTGTCCTTAGTAGTTCACATGTGGAGGAGATGTCGCAACCAACTTCATTGACAACTCCAGCACTTCCAAAGCACCTGAAGTCTAGGCTGGAGGAGTTAAACAGAAGGGAAGAGCTAGACTGTCTGAAAAGGGAGGCAGTTGTACCCTCACAACCTAGCGAGGCTATTCAGCGGGCCACGGCTATGTCCCATAAGGACATACTAGAGAAAGAGAATGCTGAGGTCCAACCAAGCACATCAACGGTTGACCTAGTCCAGGGTCTTGGGTCGTTGAGAGATGCACCTTCACTGACCAAGAAAAAGAGGAAAAAATAGCAAAAACAACAGCAGTTACAGGTGGTTGTGGACCCCAAGAACATTGACACTAAGAGTGCTGGAGAGCTAAGGAATAAAGCATCGAGTCCATCCACCAATGGCCCCATTGATGCCTCTCCTAGTAGCAGTGAAACCTCAGACACATCCGTGTGCTCTAAAAAATCAAAGCAGTCGTTACCATTCACGGTTGCTTGCAACACTCAATCCACCGACAACAGAACTTGCATTGACCAATCAAGAGTGGATACAACGCTGTCACAACAGGGTGACAAATTTATACCAGTCACATCCAAGGAGAACCATGACGCAATGATGAAGCCTCAGGAGAAACATGGAAACCCCAAGAGCATAAGAAATCCTAGCGTTGACCAATCTTGCTCGTCTAGGCCTAAGCCTCCAGCTATGCTAAAGCCTAGGCAAACTCCTAGAACATAGAATGCTAAGCTCAAAGTGTTCGCACGTGTCTATGTCCTGGCAGACATGGGCACATTCCCTAAAGAGCAGCTTGAAGAATACTTGCCATTTTCCTTATCCTGGGAAGAGCAAGAACATCTTGACGAGCACTATAACAAGCTCCTGTATGAACGCATGCAACTCATCTCTGATGAGGAAGTCGACGAACTACGCTTAACTGTAACATTCAATGATGTGCTCTACCAACCAAATCTCTTAGAGAAAGAGCAACTAAAGCGACAATTAGAGGGTCAAGTCAATTTGAACAACGTTGGTGTGAAAACCGCGTTGCAATGGCTGAACTAGGAGCCCAGATAGTCTCAGAGGAGCGATTGGCCAAATGGCAGTCTCAAAGAGACCCAAACTATGTGGCACCAACTTCCTTTCGAGTGCTGACTGCTATTCGGGGTACGAACTTAGCTGAAACTAGCCAAGAGAACTCTCTGTCTGATAAGGTTCTCATTGAGGAGGAGTTACATGTTGCCAGTAGACTTGGACAAGGTTCCATGCTACTCGATGTTGCAAAATATCTATCGGTATTGAGTAAGCTGCCACGAGTACTAGATGCATGTGCCACACTCCAGTACAATCTAGAGTTCTATAATTGGCTTTTATCCTCATGAAGTGATATGGATTCGTAAATATGTATATAAAAAACAATGACTTTTGTGACCCTGTATAGATAATATCAACACACACAAGCAATGTTAGTCAAGCGCAGGGAGAAGAGTTGGGTTCAACAGGCTAAGCTCCTCAGGTCCTCCTCTCACCACACATTTAGAAGTTGTGAGACCATTCCTGCCTCCAAGTGGACGGCATGCAACCCTCATTACCACCATAGGAAGCCCTGACTAGCATCTCTGATGGTGTAGACAGGGTACCGTCCAATTCTATACACCTTTCCCTATTTCCGGTCTATCCTTTCGAGGATGAGCCTTGCCCCACTCCATGACAACGAGTCCACGCAACTTAGCATGAGCCAAGATCTGCTAATGGAGGCTAAATGAACATTATCATGGGGGCCATCCCTCTACAACAAACACTATATGCCTCACCTCTCCCCTTCTCATCATGTGCACTTGATAACCCACTGTATAATCCTTTCCATGCAAACAGTTTTATCCTGCCTCAAGGCCTAATCCTTGGTTCGCATATTGTAGGTCCCCCTATAGTAGCCGACATGGAGCACCCAGTGCAGCTGGCTTGCATGGACGCTATTCGCCATCAAAGAGAGCATGTAGCACAAGCTCCTCTGCTGGAACGCTACGTACCTACCCTTAAAAGGTATGTAAAGAAACGAGGCCCTAAGCAACGCCGCCCCGGACGTAGGCCAAAAAATCCCAAGGCTAAGGAAATAGAAGCTCAAGGGAGCACATGGGGCATGGCAACACCAGTCGTGCAGGCTCCCACCAGACGCTCGGGCACCAGAGGTGCTCAGAAGAAGAGAGGGCAGCTCGAGACAAGCAGGAATTTGACGCATTCTTTAAAAGCATTCTGGAAACAGTTGTGGCCAAGGACTACACCATTCAGTTCCCGACCAACATTTTCCCCGCCCAGCCTCACAGGAGCCCCTCACCAACACAAGCTTAGTCGCCCAACCACCCAGACTCGCCCCGATTTGTACAAATAGAGTAGCCCCATGTTGTATAAAGGGCTTATCAAAGGCTACCTAGCCATTACTTTTTATCTTTAAATGGTTAAGTGCTGACATGTTCCTGGATTGTATAAACTTTTCATATTTGCGTTTAATATATTTTACGTCTTTAGCAAAAGAAAAAAGCTAATCAAGCGCAGATGATAAGTATCTAAGCCAATACCATGGAGTTTAGATAAGTGATGTCTCCTTGCATTGCACTACTTTATTCTAGTTGCGGCATATGCCGTGCATGTACTCTCATGAAGTGACAAGTGGATGCAAGATGACACATGTCTTTGTGCAAAAGTGTTCAATGCCCAAGTCACCGCAAGACCACCGACCCCACAAAGAGCCGTGACAAAGCCATGCTACCGAAAGCAAAAATCACCTGTGCGAGTGTCCACGTCGCATAGGCCAAAGCATGATTTTAACCACTTCCTCTTTTTAGGTTAAATCCTACGCCGAGCACTCATGGCAACGGTTACCCCAATTGTACCAACGTCGCACATTCCAAAGAGGGTTGCAATATCTCAAGTGTATCTCCCCATCTCAACGACTGCTTCTCTAACAACAAGGCTAGGGCACAATCATCACTGTAATATCCATTTCCTAAGCCTTCGAAGCTTGGCATTTCCCAACCCATTGAAAGGCTGATAGCCTCAACATATTGCAATGGTTGTACTCAGGCAAGTCCAAAAAAAAAGAAGAGAGAGAAAATAAAGAAAGAAATAAAGAAAGAAAAAAGCACAAGAAAAAGAAAACGGAAAAGGAAAAAAAAGAAGAGAAAAGAAAAGAAGAAAAATATACGAAGCACCCACGATCATAGCACAACACCTAGGGGTCCTCAAATTAGGCATGTCCAGTGACCTTGGTCGGTTGGCTCCATCCCTAGCCCCCTAGCCCTTTAGCATCACCCACAATTGTTCAGGGCACATCAAGGGCAAGACATACCTAGGGAGATTGTCTCGCCTATGGTTAGATCTGTCACCCTGATCCATTTGCACAATTTCCTATTGCACTCTGCCTTAATACCATTGCAATCACTTGTGGTAAGCACCGCACGAATGGCCATGAAAAGTACACCATCCTCATCAAGCAAGTCCAATAGCTCCCAACTACCAAAAGTGCGGTGTCCTTGTGTTCAATTAGGCTACATCGTGCAGTCACAAAGCAAAGGATGTCTCATACACCTTTACGTGTACTTCTTCTCAACATAGACAACTTTGCTTTGTCCACACATTGTTATGAGAAACCAGCCCGCGGTCTTCTAACTATGTAATATCTAAGTATGCACAAGCACTCACATAATATCTGCACCGAAATATATACACAGTTTGGGTTCTCAAGTGTAGGACAATACTCTCAGCTCGCTTAGAGTTTGACTTGTCTCCCAAACTAATTGAACTATGTCTTGTGCACGATAGAGAAGACTAGCACTACCACTAGGGAGAGACCACCTACGAGAGGTTTTCAATTGCAAGTATTAAAGACTTCAACGAAAGTGTTGTTCGCTCTTCATCGACACCCAACTCTGAATTCTTATCCTTTATCATCCTGCAAGCCCACCAAGAATCGCCATGTGCAGAATCCCCAACAAACCAACACTTGTGCTGGCCATCTGTGCAATCCCCAACAAAGAACAGCCCTACCACCAGCCACCTAGGCCACCAACGTGCCCCCAATGACCTTCCTCCACACCACCAACAACACTCCTCCACAGCAACCACCGATGTCCTTTCCACCCATGTCTTCAGTGCATGCCAAAGCCTGCTACCTATGATAGTGAGTGCCATGGGACTGGCACTCTCTAGGAGGGGGGTAATGTTAACCATCAGACAAACAAGGTGGAAAATCCGAAAAAGCTGAAGCAGAAGACATGGCCAAGGAAAAAGTGAAATGAAAGACGAAGGCGCACCAAGAAAAATCTAGAAACACAAGAAGCGCAGAAAAGTCCTAAATAAGGAAAAAATGTGCATAAGGAAAAATGCAAGTCAATACTTTTGTAAAAGAGCGCAAGCGCATCATGATTTAATTTAAGGAGCACCGGGCTCTCACCCGTGCAATTTGTAAATGTAGACGGGCGGTGGAAAGGAAGCTAGGAAGATAGAAGGACAATGGGGAAAATGGCCTAGGCCATGTAAAAAAGGGGATAAGGGGATGACCGCCCTAAAGGGATTTAGGGTTTTGTATATAAAGTTGAAAAGTGAATGAGAAGCTTATTCTTGTGTATGGCCAAAAGTGGCTCTCCTCTTCTTTTTCTTCTTCTTCTTCCTTGCTTGAGCTTGTGCTTGAGAGAGGGAGTGTGAGAGTGTAAGGGAGTGAGTGTGTGAGGGTGAGGGACCGAGGAGGAGAAGCTCTCCATCTTCTCCTCTCTTCTTCTCTTCTCTTCTCTTCTCTTCTCTTCTCTTCTCTTCTCTTGCTCGTGACAATGGAGCTTGGAGTGTGGAGCTTGCTTGAAGCTTGCACTTTGATTGTGGAGGTACCGGAGTGCGCGGAAGAGGAGGTAACTCGATTGGCATGGAGGTAAGCTCACTACACCTGTAAGATAGGCATTGCGCGTCGGCTATGTGAGAGGTAGCCATGGCTGCTTGGCTTGAAATGCTTGATTAATAAGCGGTCCGTAGGTCTCGGGGTGGAGCTCTGTAGCTCCCCTCCAGAAAGAAAATAACAACCACACATATATACAAAGTGCTATAACCTGATTGTCGAATGCAAAATAGGGGTTCTTGAGTTTTCAATGCAAAAATACATCACATATTTAGCTGTGGGAGCTTTCGCTCAACCGCCAAGACCCATGGACCGCTTATTGCTTCAAGCGTTTCAAGCTGAGCACCATTGGCTACCTCTCACATAGCTGACGCACCATCCATATCTACGGGTGTAGTGAGCTTACCTCCATGTCGATCGAGTTACCTCCTCTCCCACGCACTTCGATAGCTCCATGATCCAAGTGCAAGCTTCTCAAGCAAGCTCCATCCTCAAGCTCCACGCTCCAAGCTCCATTGTCGCAAGCAAGACAAGAGAAGAGAAGAGAAGAGAAGAAGAGAGGAGAAGATGGAGAGCTTCTCCTCCCCAGTCCCTCACCCTCACACACTCACTCCCTCACACTCTCACACTCCCTCTCTCAAGCACAAGCTCAAGCAAGCAAGAAGAGGAAGAAGAAGAAGAAAAAGAAGAGAGCTCATTTTGGCCACATATAAGAATGAGCTTCTCATTCACTTTTCAACTTTATATACAAAACCCTAAATCCCTTTTGGGCGGTCATCCCCTTATCTCCTTTTTTACATGGCCGACCATGGCGTAGGCCCTTTTTCCCATTGTCCTCCTATATTTCTAGCTTCCTTCCTACCGTCCATCTACCTTTACAAATTGCATGGGTGAGAGCCCAACACTCTTAAAATAAACCATGGTGTGCCTTGCACTTTTTTACAACAGTATAGACTCGCGCTTTTTCTCATGTGCCTTTTTCCTCGATTTAGGACTTTTCTGCACTTCTTGTGTTTTCAGATTCTTCTTGGTGCACCTTCGTCTTCTGTTTTACTTTTGCCTTGGCCTTGTCTTCTGCTTTAGATTTTCTAGCTTTTCCACCTTGCTCATTTGAGGGTTAACATTACCCCCTCCTAGACGAGTGCCAGTCCATGGCACTCATCACAGTCGTAGGTAGCAGGTTTTAGCGTGCACCAAAGACGTGGGTGGCAAGGACGATTGTCGTTGCCTTGGAGGATTTCTGGTGGTGGGCAGATGAAGGTTGTTGGGGCCATGTTGTTGGCATAGGTGGTTGGTGGAAGGGTGATTGGAGTTGGGGGTAGGGCTGTTCGCTGTTGGGAATTGTGCTAGGCTGGTGCAGGTATTGGTTTTTGGGGATTCTGCACATGACGATTCTTGGCGGGCTTGCAGGATGATAAAGGATAAGAATTTAGAGTTGAGTGTCGATGAAGAGCAAACGACACTTTTGTTGGAGTCTTCAATACTTGCAATTGAAAACCTTTCATATGTGGTCTCTCCCTTGGGGTAGTGCTAGTCTTCTTTATCGTGTACAAGATGTAGTTCAATTAGTTTGGGAGATAGGTCGAACTCTAAGCAAGCTTAGAGTATTTTCCTACACTTGAGGACCCAAACTATCTATATATTTCGGTGCAGATATTATGTGAGTGCTTGTGCATACTTAGATATTACGTAGTTAGAAGATCGCGGGCTAGTTCCTCGTAACAACATGTGGATGAAGCAAAGTTGTCCATATTGAGAGAAAGTATACATGAAGGTGTATGAGACATCCTTTGCATTGTGACATCATGATGTAGCATAATCAAAACTTTCAGTATCTACTGAACGTCTCGAAACTGAAGGTGTATGAGACATCCTTTGCGTTGTGACATCACGATCTCAAGAATGCCTCGAAACGATTCATCAAATTCCTTCTTGAATCGAGCTTTCTTCTCCTCCTTTGAGCACCTAGTGCCCGAGCTTCTAGGGAGGGCCTGCACGGCCGAGGTTGCCACTCCCCGGGCATTCCCTGAGCTTTTGTTTTCCTGGCCTGGGAAGTTTTTGGCCTGCGACTGGGGCGGTGTCACTTGGGGTCTTTTTTCTTTGCATACCTCTTAAGGATAGGCACATAGCATTCTGACGGAGGAGCTTGTGCTGCATGCTCCCTCTGACGGTGGATAGCATCCTTGCTAGCCAGCTGCACAGGATGCTCCATGATGGTTACTGTGGAGGAACCTGCAAAATGTGAACCAAGGTTAGGCTTTGAGGCAGGGTATAATTATTTGTATGAAAGGGATTAAACGGTGGATTATCAAGGGCATATGAGGAGGAGGGGGAAGGTGAGGCATGCAATGTTTGTTATAGAGGGATGGCCCCCATGATGATGTTCATCCTGCCTGGTCTGTGGGGCGTATTCCAACCATTAGCAGATCTTGGCTTATGCTAAGTTGCATGGATTGATTGTCATGGAGTGGAGCAGGGCTCGTCCTCGGAAGGATAGATCGAAAAGGGGAAAGGTGCATAGAAGGGGACGGTGCTCCGTCTACGCCATCAGAGATGTTGGTCAGGGCTTCCTATGGCGGTAATGAGGGTTGCATGCCCTCCACCTGGAGGTGGGAATGGTCACACGACTTCTAGATGTGTGGTGAGAGGAGGACCTGAGGAGCTCAACCTGTCAAACCCAACTCTTCTCCCTACACTTGACTATCATTGCTTATGTGTGTTGATATTATCTATATAGGGTCACAAAACTCATTGTTTATTTATGTATATATTTACGAATCCATGTCACTTCATGAGGATAAAAACCAATTGTAGAACTTAGGATTACATTGGAGTGTGGCACACACATCCAGTACTCGTGGCAGCTTACTCAATAATGATAGATATTTTGCAACATCGAGTAGCATGGTACCTTGTTCGAGTCTACTGGCAACATGTAACTCCTCCTCAATGAGAACCTTATTCGCTAGAGAGTTCTCCCGGCTAGTTCCAACTAAGTCCGTACCCCGAATGGCGATTAATACTCAAAAAGAAGTCAGTGCCACATAGGTTGGGTCTATTTGAGAATGCCATTTAGCCAATTGCTCCTCTGAGACTGTCATAATGTGAGCTCCTAGTTCAACCATTGCAACACGGTTTTCAAACCAACGTTTTTCAAATTGACTTCGATCCTCTAATTGTTGCTTTAGTTGCTCTATCTCTAAGAGATTTGGTTGGCAGAGCACATCATTGAATGTTACAGTTAAGTGTAGTTCATCGGCTTCCTTGTCAGAGGTGAGTCGCATGCGTTCATGCAGGAGCTTGTCATAGCGCTCGTCAAGATGTTCTTGCTCTTCCCAGGATAGGGAAAATGGCAAGTATTCCCCAAGCTACTTCTTGGGAAATGCACCAATGTCCACAAGGATGTAGACACATGCGAATACTTTGAGTTTAGCATCCAACTCAGTTAAGCATTTTGCGACACTTCTATGTTCAATGAGGGCTTGCTTGGTTGCTATCTCATGCAAGGTTCTAGGAGTTTCCCTCGGCTTTAGCATAGCTGGGAGCTTAGGCCTAGATGAGCATGATTGGTCAACGCTAGGATTGCTTATGCTCTTGGGGTTTCCATGTTTCTCCTGAGGCCGTGCTACTATTGTGTCATGGTTCTCCTTGGATGTGACCGGTATAGTTTTGTCACCCTGTTGTGATAGTGTTGTATCCACTTTTGATTGGTCAATGCGAGTTTTGTTGTCGGTGGATTGAGTGTTGCAAGCAACCGTTGATAGTAATGGTTGCTTTGATTTTTCAAAGCACATGGATGTGTCTGAGGTTTCACCACTAATAGGAGAGATGGCAATGGGTTCATTCATGGGTGGACTCGATGCTTTATTCCTCGGCTCTTCAACACTCTTGGTCTCAATCTTCTTCGGGTCTATAACCACTTGCAACTACCATTGTTGTTTTCTTTCTTTTCTCTTCTTTATCTTAGGCAATTGAGGTGTATCCCTTGAAGACTTGGGACCTTGAACTAGGTCAATCATTGATGTGCTTGGCTGCGCCTCAGCATTCTCTTTCTCTAGTGTGTCCTCATGGGACATAGCTACGCCCTGTTGAACAACCTCACTAGGTTGTGAGAGTACAACTGCCTCTCTTTTTGGAGAGCCTAGCTCTTTAGCTAATTCTCCTATGTTTAGCTCCTCAAGCCTAGGCTTTAGGTTCTTTGGAAGTACTGGAGTTGTCAAGGATGTTGGTTGTGACACCTCCTCCACATGTGAATAGCTAAGGACACGTTTCGCAAGGGGCATTGTCATGGCCAAGGGCTATGACTGCTGTGATCCCTAATTGGAAGTAGTAGCAGCTAGTTCAGTGGACTCGCTATTATTGGTGGATTGCAGTGTCAATTCCTTAAGTTGATTGGAAGTGGTCGTGTCTTTTGTTGCCCTTTGAGCATTCACTTGTGTAGATCAAGCATCAGTTGATCTAGTCACATTAGGTTGCACAGGCACATCCTTGTGCCGAGAGCTACAGGTGGTGTCATGTCCCACCTCTTGGACATCTGGAAGCTTAGATGGAGATAGAGATTGGAATTGAGCAGCTGCACTTGACAACTGCTCTTGTGCTTCCTGTGTCCGTTTAGGGAAAGAGGGTGTAGGAGATCTGGGACTATTAGGTGGACTTGGCATTGGTTGAAAGATTTGCTCGTGGCTGTTAGATAATTGTGCCATTTGCTTTGTTGAGTAATCCGCCTTCTTATGAGCAACGTTGTGCCTGTGGCGCTCATGATCCTCTTGGGAAGTCAAAAGCTCCTTGATCACTATAGTGCTCTTTGTGCATGCTCAATGGTTACATTTGACATCTGTTTATTAAGCATGCTAGGTGGAGGCTCTTCCTTTCTAATACTCATGTTTGGTTTCTTGCCCCGAGACCTAGATTTTCTCTTAGGTTTCCTCATGTGCTTCTTTTCTTTTGATGCAATCGGGCCTTCAGCTGATAGAGATGGTTTAGTAAGGGGTTTTGGTACCCAAATCCATCAGTTACCTGCATGATACCCTTGAGCAGGTAGCAACACTTTGGATATCCATCGCGGCATTGTGCTAGTTCTCCATCAATGCCTTCATCTATAAGGCTTGGGCTTCTTTTGTGGTCTTCTACGATATTTGTAGGTCCAAAGTCTATCCTTGGCATTGTCTCCTGATCTTCTTGTTTCAAGCATGACCTCACTCACTGGTTCTCTCTGTTCGACATGAGCTTATATCAACTCTTTCAACAAGTCCTTGCTCTTGTTAGTAGGCTTGACTATTATGTTAGCACCTTCCTTGCCTTTCCCTCGAGGTTCGATAAGGTCATCCTTACTAAAGGTTGTGATTATCCTCACATCTAATAGTGTCAAGTGTATCCTCTATGCTACATAGTTGGCCTCACACTTCGTCGCCCTTTTGAAAGGTCATCCAAGGAGGGTTTCCTTTCCACAATTAGCACTATTTGAAGGAACATGGAATAGGATAGGCAAGCTTTCCATTTCAATGGTTACAAGCATTTTTCACTTCTCCATAAGTGCTTGGGAGTGTTCCCCGTAAGGACTAAGAGTTGCATTAGTTGGTGTGAGCTCTGGTTGGTCTAGTAGGGTCCATGCTTCATAGGTCAAGATATTAAAATCAGCTCCTTCATCGATGAGAGTGTTGATACAGTGCTCCATTTTTGCGATGAGTTTGATCCTAAGATAAGAAGGTGGTACTATGTCTTCATCTTCCGGGTCTTGGATTATAAATTTAAGCCTTCTAATACATGCCCTTGAGTCCCTAACTGCACAGCTAGATGTGGACTCTCCACTGACCTCTTGGATCGTCTGTGCAGTGCTGTTCAAGAAGCATCTATCGTCGAGATTGTCATATCTAGTCATCCTCGCAGTTGTAGCTTGATGTTGTTGATTTCCGCTTTAACTAGATGCAGTCCAAATGCAACACATATGTGTTTTTGCGGTGTGGCCTTTTTTTCATTGTTGGCTAGATTAGCCCAATGAGGTTCTAGGGTCTCTGTTTGTCTTTGTTTGGATATGGGCTTTTGGTTGCTCCTTTGCACGTGAGAATCCATGCTTGTGTAGAGCCATTACTACACTAGGATCTAATTTGGAGGACCTGTCACGGCACGCGTTTTCTCTCCAACCTACTTGGGGGAGGTGGGGAGAGGGCAGAGTCCCCTCTGCGGGGGTCCTGGGGGGGGGACAGTCCCCCCTGGCCACAGGGCCATTACGGTAAATGCCATGCACAATTTGAAGGACAGCCGTTTATAGCCAAGTTTTAAACTACTTGCTCTAGATTTCAACCCAATGATAGATCTATGATATGGTTTCGGCTCTACATGGTCTCTCAGTCAATTTCAGGGTCTACAGGATAAAATTTGAAAAAAAACTAAATTCGACCTAGTAGGTCCGAATTTCAAGGGCCAAATGCCCGATTTGGCCCGTCTGAATGACCGAGAGCCGAATGTAACTGGTCTGAATGTTAAATTCGACCGGTCTGAGTGTGTTTGTCCAAGGGCCAAGTGCCCGAGTGGTCCGAAGGCCAAGTGGCCAAGTAGGCCGAGGGCCAAATGATAACTTGGCCGAGTGGGCTGAGGGCTAAATGGCCGAGTCAAGTGGGCTGAGTATCAAGTGGTCTGAATGATTCACTCGGACGGGCCAAGGGAAAGGCATTCAAGTGTAGTTGAGCGAGGGCCGAATGGATTGAGTGGTCTGAGTGGTAGTGGGCCAAGGGCAGGCAGAGGGCTAATTCTGAGACTCGGCCCAGAATCGCCATCACTTGGACGAGTCGAGCGTGACACATTTTTTCATCGAACCTCAAAGAATTCATTGTGCTGAGCGATCGAGGCCTTCCTACTGGTTAACCACCTCCAGATCCAAGCTACTCATGTAGGGGAAGGTGTGGAATTTCCTGGGCTAGGAAAATAACTCCTAGATGACCAAATCGAAGCACGTCCACGCGATGAAGCTCTCTCCCTCTCTCCTGCTCTCCTAAAACCCTGCAATGCAAAATGTGGCCTTTCTTGCCACTCCTGGCCCCTTATCACCCTACCTAGGCCTATACTCACCTTAATCTTGCTCCCCTTACTAATATTTAATCGAAATTTTCATTTTTTCCCCTTCTTTTCCCTGTTTCAACCTGTTATACAGCAACAGAAAACCCTAATGTGTGCTCCAATTTTTTGCTCCTATCCTTCCTAAATGCAAGGAAAAATCATAAGGGAAATACCTACACTACTCCATCATGCTTTCCCAAGTCTCAAAAACCAAAAACCTACTTGCTAAGGAGATCGAATACCTCTTCAAACTCCCTTGCTTCCTATCCACCTACCTCAAGCACCGGTTCGGGGAAAACCCTACTTCAATACTCGATTCAAAGCGCGCAAGCGTTCAAGGCTTGAATCCATTGGTCCTGGAAATGAAACCAAAATGTGGGAGCTTTCGCTCAACCGCCCTACCTCTCACATAGCCAACGTGCCATCCATATCTACGGGTGTAGTGAGCTTACCTCCATGCCGATCGAGTTACCTCCTCTCTTGCGCAATCCGGTAGCTCCATGATCCAAGTGCAAGCTCCATCCTCAAGCTCCACGCTCCAAGCTCCATTGCCGCGAGTAAGACAAGAGAAGAGAATAGAAGAGAAGAAGAGAGGAGAAGATGGAGAGCTTCTCCTCCCCGGTCCCTCACCCTCACACACTCACTCCCTCAGACTCTCACACTCCCTCTCTCAAGCACAAGCTCAAGCAAGCAAGAAGAGGAAAAAGAGGAAGAAGAAGAAGAAGAAGAGAGCTCATTTTGGCCACACACAAGAATGAGCTTCTCATTCACTTTTCAACTTTATATACAAAACCCTAAATCCATTTTGGGTGGTCATCCCCTTATCCCCTTTTTTACATGGTCGGTCGTGGCCTAGGTCCTTTTTCCCATTGTCCTCCTATCTTCCTAGCTTCCTTCCTAGAGCCTATCTACCTTTACAAATTGCACAGGTGAGAGTCCGGCACTCTTAAAATAAACCATGGTGCGCCTTGCACTTTTTTACAACAGTATAGACTCGCGCTTTTTCTCATGCGCCTTTTTCCTTGATTTAGGACTTTTCTGCACTTCTTTTGTTTCTAGATTCTTTTTGGCGCGCCTTCATCTTCTGTTTCACTTTTGCCTTGGCCTTGTCTTTTCTTCAAATTTTCTAGCTTTTCCACCTTGTTCATTTGAGAGTTAACATTAGCCCACCCCTAGACTGAAATAGATGTGATATATCCCACTAGCCACTCTTATGTACTTGGTCTTTCTATATTTATATCATTTTCTTTCTCTTATTCATTTACTTCCTTCAAATTGATTATCATTTGCTTGAGGGTGTATTTTTTGAGTTGCTATTCATTGATTATATATTTGTGAAGCTTCCCATCTAGAACCTCCAATATATGAGTTCTATTTCCAAACGTTTCTTTTATCTTAAATGGTCCTTTCCATCTTGTCTCAAACTTCTTTTGAAATGTGTGATCCAATTTGCAATTATAACTTAAGAAAGATCCGCTTTCTTAATGTTTTTATCATGTACTTTCTAATTGAATTTTTAAAGCCTTTTTCATTGAATTTCTTCTAAAGATTCTAAGGCTTCTTCCATATCTAGTTGCACTCCTTGTAACTCCATTATTCTTTCCTTTGCATAATCTTTTTCTTCCTCGCTCAAATTTTCAAGCATCTACATTGCCGGTATTTTTCCTTCCACTAGCAACAAAGCCTTTTCTCCATCTACTACTTCATATGGAGAAAGTTATGTGCTTTCTTTTCTCAAAATTTGTAAGCCTGCAGGCTTACTAGAATCTCTATATCCCATGTTTGTGGGTGATTACCATAATCTTTGTCTACATCAGTGTGAGTTCTCCATTAAATCTTTCATTAAGCCCGTTACACTATGGGTAATATTAAGACAAGAAACACTTAGTGATATTCATCTTATTATAGAGATAGGCGATAAGCTCATCTTGGAACCCAAGTCCTCTATCTAACAAAATTTCTAGAGGTGTTAGGAATTTTTAACATAAATCTTCATATACAACCCATTGTCAATAACTTGGACATTCTTGATAGCTCTAGCTTAAACCATTTAGGATCTACTCTTAGAGCAAAAGTTTGGCGGATGGCTAATTGGCGGGCTATTTCATGGACCCCTTTATTTTCTTCCTTGGCTATGTGTCTAATGCTCCAAGCTTTGTTACATTTTCCAACGATCTTTTTGTCATACCATTGCATCTTTGTTGAAGATTGTATATAATAACAATTTAACTTAAAATTGATATCATGTAATTGCATGTTTTAATTGAAATTTATATGAACACCAATCCAACATAAAGTTGATGTCATGTTTTTTTAAAAGATAGAATTAGGACTCTCTCTCTCTCTCTCTCTCTCTCTCTCTCTCTCTCTCTCTCTCTCTCTCTCTCTCTCTCTCTCTCTCTCTCTCTCTCTCTCTCTCTCTCTCTCTCTCTCTCTCTCTCTCTCTCTCTCTCTCATTGAATGAAATCTTAATAATCATAATGAGAATAATAATTATTATTGTATATATTAACCTAGGCTTGTTATTCTAATAAATCATGGCGAACAATTGCTAAGTGCCTTTACAAAAAAATTAACAATCATAATGAGAAAAATTATTATTATTATTATTGTATATATTATCCTAGACTTGTTAGTCTAATAATCATAGTAAATGTTTGGTAAGTTCCTTTACAACAAAATATATAAATGTGAACATATATATAAGTTTTAACAAACTATTTTTGTGCATGTGTGTTTGTTGACTATGATTGTGAGTTTTGACAAAAAAAAAATTGTACATTTGGTTTTCTTTCTTGTAAAGAGTGTGATTTGCAAAGATGACCCTTAATATTGTTAAATGCTCCACATATGCTTCGATAGAAGCTACCTTGTCTAGCATAGACGAGCACATATCACAAATCAACAACAACAAGAAGACCCTTGTCAACTTCTACAATAAATCATGTATAGTCTTGCACACCATACTAAACATGCGTCTTTGACACATACTGCTTATAAATGCCCCTAAGATGCTTGAAGATATTAGGGAGCTAGCACTAGCAACTATATCGAAGGAGAATTTGACCTTATGGAACATCAAGTGGAGAGAGAATGTACATTAGGAAAATTTTGAGGTCTTGAAATAGCTCTCCAAGCAAGTTTGACTAAAATGTTCTCTCAAAAAATGGAGACACAATTTCTTTGCAAATAAACTCCAAACTTGTTGGAGACCATATTTTTATAATCTTAGTATTTAAGAGCTTTTTGATGGCATATAGCATCATGAGGTTTCAAGATTAGATGAGGCTCGATTCCATAAAGATTTTTCTTAGCTCTTAAAATATTCTATTACAACAATATTCCCATGAAAAAGAGAATATTATTCTATTACGATAATATTCCCTAGGAGAAGAGAATCTTTGGTGTAACTTCCTTGTTCCACTTCCAAACCTTATCAATCTATATATCACCAAAAAACTCTTGAAGAGTAGGTTCTAAAAACGCAATCTTCGATATGTTTAGAGAATGTTTGCAAAAAATTATATTATGACCTCATTTTTTTGGGGGAATATTTTGTTCAAACTCCCTTATAGGGTTGTTCTAAGATCTCAATTTTTTCGTACTGAGCACGATTAAAGAGGATAGAGGACTTAACCAACACAACCCTCTCTACCAAAGTGTTTGAAGATGGCCATAGACACAAGACCTAGTTTCGGTGCCATAAGCCAACAAGATAATCTATCAAGGCAAGAACCATGTTGTACACATCGTGAAATCACCAATGTGCACCAACAATCAATATTCCCTTAAATGCAATAAATCTAGGTAATGTCACTGATGGCCAAGATGTCTTTGGGTAATGTGTTGAAATGACCATAGAGACCATTAGGTATATTTTCCCTTAGACTTGAAATACTACACAAATATGTACAAGGGATATGACAACACCAAGTTGCAACAATTTCAAGTGGAGCATGAAATAAAAAAGGTCAATGCATCAATTGTACCGTGCACTACCTTTACTTATGAGCCCTCTAGGTAATAGTCTTTTCCCTCATCAATGGCAACATGCTCAACGATATCTTAATGTGGCACCCATTTCATGATTGTAAATATAGAACAAAAATTGAGTGTGTGTGCAAGCTAGGAATGGCCTTCAAACCAAATCATGCCCAACGTGGTGGAGAGGGTTATAATTGTGGATGTGATCAATATTATGCCACATATAATTCATGCACCTATGGATGGGATGAAGGCTATGCAGTGTCAACACCATCCATTCTGACTTGCATGCAAATAATAGTGTTAGAATTTACGAAAGCGTCTAATGATTATGTTTCACATGACAAGGCCAATCTCCTCAATTGGTAATGCAGTGTACCAGACAAGTCCATGCATGTCATTGATGAGCGTCTAAGGAAACATGAGCAAGAAAGAGGGAAAACACCATGGACTGCACTAGAGATCTATGGTCCCCTATGGCAATATGCATGCATCAATGTGTCTATGTGCACCGTGTGGATTGGCTCATCATATGCATCATAGAGTCTTGGTGGCTAGGCCAATACTTGTGTCTACAAATTGAGGCATGAAACATTGACCTTGTAAAGGTATAATTGCCTCATATAGAGCTTGGCCCCCGAGCTTTGTCTCTTAATGAAAAAACATGCCTAAAGGCAAAGACCACCAACAAGCAAGGGATAAGGATGCTAACAATGAAGAGAGGGTATAGAATGAGCATGCTCATAGAAGGCCTATGAATGCTTAAAATTTTTGGTAGTGGCATTGGATGGAAGAAGGTCCAATGTATGAGCCAATAATTTTCAAAATGGACTAATTTAGCTTATACACAGTGAAAAGAGGTTGTTGACATGGTCAAGTAAGTGTGGCCATGCTCAAACATGGAGATAAAAAAGGGACGATGAAAAGTGAATAAGTGCATCCATGAGAATATTAAGGAGAATGTTGATTACATAGCCCTCAAGGTCTTTGGCCAACCTCTTCACAATGCCGACTCCCCCTCATACCTAGTCATGATGCTATGCATGCAATTTATGATGGATCATCCAATGGTCTCCTTGTTAAAGGAGACTCACCATTCTCCTAAGGATACATGGGCACAAATTGTGGCCATCATGAGGGATGAGTCGCAATTGGCACTATAAGGTGCAATATTAGACTTGCAACAAGAGAAGAGGCCTTGAAGAACAAGTTGGCCAAAGGAAGATGGAGTTTCAACAAGTTCTACAATCCTAAACACTATCACAAGTGCACGCCCACATTGAGAAGTGGATTGAGATGCTCATACAAATTGTTGAACATGTGGAGTACCATGTGGTGTGGGGCACCTCTCAAGGGGCATTACCTTGGGACTACCCCATGTGTGTTGTATTCCATCCCCACATTGTCATGCAAAAGGTAGATACTCCCATATGCTCAAGTAATATTTATATGGGCTATTTGAAGCCATTTGACAAGGAAATAGGCTCATATTGTTCGTCATGCAAGCATCATGTGCACCTTGATTGCCTGGTCCAACAAATGATTCCATCTAATAAGTATCCCATCTACAATTGTGCTATTTCCCAAAGCCTTGTATAAGATATATAGAATACCTTATACACAATCTCAAGAGGGAGAATAAGGCAACACGCCTAGTGCTACCTCGAACTTGTTTGATTAAAGCCTAGTTGGGTCCACAAAGAATTTGGAGATATCTCTCAACAAAGCATTTATTACATTGTGTGTCAAAGGATTGCAATGCAATCTTGTTGATACATATTCTAAGTGACAAGACCTAGCAAACGTAATACAACCATTGGATTATTTATTTCATTTTGATTTTTGAAATTTATTAATTCTGAACACAATGAATACTTCTTTCATTATACAAGTTAAGTGTGACATTGAAAATTAATAAGTATGCCAAGTGTTCAAGCTTACAATTTGCATGCATCAGTCATGTACAATGCTTAAAATTTTTCACATCAAGGCTAGTAGAGAGATGAAGCTTGAAAACTAATCCATTGTTGCATCATGCTATTGCAACTTGGAGAATATTTCTCAAGATTGAGTCATCCTATGAGCAGTATATTCTTCAATGTCTACATCTACTACCTCTAGGATCATATGGATAATATCCATTGCAATGGTTTGACCCTCGCCCTCAAAATGGTCGACTCCATCAAAGATTGATGCATCTGTCTCAACATCATCACAATTATATATCCATAAGGACATACCCTCCTCATAGTCATTGCCCTCAAGAATTTGTAAGATCCTATCATTGTAATATATGTATAAAAACTTCTCAACCCTATCTCCCAATAGTCTATTTCTAATAGTGTTATGTACATATTTATATGTGCTCCAATTTTGCTGAGCTAGAGTTGCTAGTGCATTGTACCAATACGCACACTGTGAGAAGCTTCAAATTTGGACAAGTATCCCCTATATTCATAATCCATCACTTCCATGTTTGTTGCTCCTTGGTCATCTCATGTACAAAGAGATTAGAGAATTAACCTTTTTTACTATGAATCTAGAGATCTCCTTGATACATTCTTTGCATGTTGCTTCATCTTTTGCATAGAACATGTTGATCATAGTGTAGAAATCTACAACCACCTCACTCTTGCTCCATAAATCTAAGCCCTAATACATAGAATCTAATTGGTATGTGACACTATGCAATGGTGTATGGGCAATAGCCCACCTCTGAACATATTTTAGCAACACCCTCCTCTAAGATACCCTGAAAGGTGTTTGTCATGGCTTTGTAATGGAGTCATTTTCTCCTCAAGGAACTCTACACTCTGTTGCACTTTCCACTGTGTTTTCCATAACTTTTTTATGTTTACTACTACTTCATCCATGTTACGCATGGCGTACATGATTGGTGCCATTACATAGTGTGCATCAACCACAACCGCCATTACTTTTTTTTTTTTAAAAGAAGAATTAGAATGAAACTAGGTAGTCTTATCCCTCATTTATACACTTTTCTCAATTTCCCAATCATACATGTCCATGCACATGAACATCTCTATCATGACACCCTTGTTTTAAAGTAAGGACTCTAAAGTATAAAAGTGGGTGCAAAATCATATCTCTATAGGGAGCTTTAGCAAGTATGCCATCCAAGCTTGAATGTCAAAGCACTCCACCTCTTTTGAGAACAAAATTAACAACTTTCTCACAATTATTAATAATACTAGCAAGTATGCTCTTGTACAAGTTTGGCGGCATTTTTACAATTCTTTGCATCATCGATAACCAATTGCACCACCTGGTGATGTTGTATCTCTTCAATGTCTTTGCACAAAATGTTTGTACTATACTCCCCTAATGTATTCTTTCTTGTGCTATCTATGGCTTTTAAGAATGCCTCCATTCCCTTGGTGAAACCAACATGATATTTATTAATGGTCATCATTGAATATTGGACCAATTGTTTGATGTAATGATACATCCAATCAAGTCCAAGTTTCGTAGAACAACCTGGTCCTTCACCTCTAAGTGGCACTTATTAAGTGAATCATGTTGTATTAAGTGATAAGACGATAGGGAAAAGCCAACCCCAAACTCCCCAATCTTCTTTCATACATGTTTCTAATTGTCATTGTCTACAATTGTCATTGCATGGCTAGAAAAAAGATAGCTCTATCCAAGGCCATTTGTGCTTCTTCTAAAAGTGTCACATGAAAACTCTTATGGAGGGAGGTTTTATGAACAATCACTTCATTGTTAAACCGATAGCCTCCCCCATCGTCATACTACAATGCATATGAAGCTAATAAGTGATCAATGATCACTGATCTATAATGCCCCTAGCCACATCAAAACAGACAAACAAGCAATATATAGAAAACCCTAACCATACAAAATTATGTGCAATTAAAAATCAAAACACATGCACTACATCATTTCAATAACCACACACACACACACACACACACACACACACACACACACACACACACACACACACAACCCATTTGTGCATTGAAGAGAAATTTATATTCAATTGATGTTTTGCAAATGTATTGTAGTTTAATTTCAAATCTTTTAATTTTAATGAACACCTAATGGATGTTACATGAAATGATTGTGAAATTAACAAGCAAATAAACATGGAATAATAATCTAAAGACTAATAGCTTTTACATGCACTAACACATGAGTATGTACTATGTACACATACTTGTATTACAATTTTTATTTGTCTTAGAAGGGATATATTGGTATTGGAGCATTTGCATATGGAGAGAAGAAAGGTAATCAATGTTGCATTGCCTTTTCAAACTTGGCCACAAGAAAAACCCCAAGTCAAATGGACAAAGGGCTAAAATGGCCAAGGTCCTTTATGCATCCCAAATTGGTAGCTTAATGTATACTACACATCTAGACATTGTCTATGCAATGGAAGTGACTAGCAAGTATATGGCAAACCATGGCAAAATGCATAAGGAGGCAATAGAGAGTACCATGAGATACTTGAATGACACTAGAGCTATGTACATATGCTTCGAAAGAAAGGATGCATCCATTCTTAGATATGTAGATTTTCATTTTGTAAGAAGTGTAGATTCTAGAGGTCTAATACAAATTTTGTATTTATTTTCACAAGTGATGCAATGTCTTAGGTCTCTCAATTGCAAATATGTGCAACTTTATCTACCACTGAAGTTGAGAATGTTTGAACCACTTAGGCTTGCAAGAAGGTTAGATAACTTACTCATCTAGTCAGAGACTTGGGTGTTACAAAAGAGGTGCCTACATTGTACTTTGATAGTCAAAGTGTCATTCACAAGAGCCAAACTATGTTTGGAAAGTACCACAAAGAGACCAAAAACTGTTTTACTCTTAGCATGAAATCAACATTATGTCACAAACTAAATATTGAGCATAGCATAAAACCATAGAAAGCTAATATAAACATGAAACTTAGAATGTGTGTGCGTGTGTGCGTGCGTGCAACGTGAAAATAAAGATTCAAAAATCCATTAAAACACCAAGAATGTTCAACTAAGTTTCTGTAAAAACTACAAAACATCCATCAATAAGCTCTTGTAGCCATGCACATAAAGAAAAAAAAATGTAAATTGGAAGGAAATGATACTTTCTAATGCCTACAAAATTGAATAATCATATTGTTAGTAAGGACTAAGATATCCAACCTGCATTATAGGTATCATCAACAAAATTCAATTGCCATTCTAATCACCATTACAAGCAAATGTTACCTTGCTTGATCTCATGGCTAAGGAATAGGGTGGTGGAGACATGCAGAAGTGAGACACCCAATGGTAGGCATGGAGATTTCCCTTTAATAGATTAGCAATTATAGGTCATCGAATAAAAGGTATCTAGTTGTAGTAGTAGTACTCCCATCAAGAAAGGTACTTGAGGTTGCCTTGGAACATTTTATTCCAAGGTGTGTTAATAGAATTTTTATTTTTCTATGGAAAAAATTTTCAAGGATCAACAACATGGTGAAGAAAATATAAAAAAGGGCCATCCAAGGGGGATCCTTAGGAGTATCAATTTCCATGGAAAAAAGTGAATGGGTATTGATCCACGGAATACATAACATTGTCTTAATACAATGGGGGCCCATATAAGTTGCAAAATTGTTTGCCACGCATAGTTCAAGACATCACAAGGCTAGTGTGATTGCAAGGGTTTCTCCAAGCCAATGTTATCTAGGCTTACAGTAAGGCTAGTGGAGTGTGTATAGCTTTATCTGAACTAGCTAATTTGGCCTCTTAGGAAGCAAACACAACATTGTATTCAATCATTATGTAAGATTAAATGTCATAAAGCCCTCATTATTGTGAAGTGGCGGGCCAACATCTACATGATGCTAGCAAGTTTAAGGCTTAAGAATGCCAATGGAGTGACTAATTGCAATTAGCAAAAAATTTAAAACTCTTTACAAAGAATGACTAATGCCATTCTTAACACTCATCAACAAGTATACATGGAGACTCCAAATCATTGCTAATAGAGAGATAACATGGAATATCTTGGTAGCAACTAACTTATCAACCTTGTTATAGTGGTTGAATATTAACATGAGTGTAGAAAAAAGAGCCACCATACAACTGGCAAGTACAATAGAGAATCACTCCTCACATGATCTTAGTAAAGATCTAAGCTGGAAAACTCACAAGATCTCATATTAACCATAGCATAACAAAGAGAGTGACAAAATCCTTCATGAACAACCATGTATTAAAGAGAGAAAATAAAACAAGCTTTCAAAGTTGAAAAAATGTACTCTTGCAAATGAGGGCCAATCATGATGAACAAGAATTTAACAAGAAAATGGGGAGTCCATCGAGAGAGTAAAAAGACTAGGCTACCATCAAAATGTTGACAACACATATAAAGGGGATCCCCATCATGTGCTCATGTAGAGGGAGATAGGGAGAACATATCACACATGAAGAGCCAGCATGCAACAAGATCTTAGAAGTAGAAGAAATTACCAAGAAGCCATTATAACATCCATTTGGAATGTTCAACAAATGAAAATTCGAGAGACCAAGCGAAACCTCACTTTATCAAAAGGGGAAATACCAAGTTACCCACGTGTTCATATAACCCACCAAACCCTAGCCTACTATTGAGGGATGGATGTTCCTATGCCACCAAGCCATTTTTGGGTAGTTCTCCTTGAAAAGTACAAAACAAAAGTCAAATGCATGTTTATGTAACCCACCATCATTCCCAACCTTGAGGGATAAAAGAATGATTGGCGGTTGCTTCGAGTGCGATCCCAAAGGTAAACACCAATATTATATATCAACAAAAGCTCTAAGCTAGTGTGTATTAAGGGCTCTTAGCCAATGTGTACCTATCAACAAGAGCTATTAGCTAGTGTATATCCATCTTCAATAATGGATGATTTTCTATCAACAATGAACGAGTAAGTCTCCACAACCTCGCTTTCACAAAACTATTGTTTGCAAATCTCTATACAAACACCTGGATTTGCTTGAACGCATCACAAACCACATTATTTGAGTATAGGAAGTCCAAGTTGGGAGAGTATGACCTTATGCACCCACGAAGAGGGTCTACTGCTGCATCTATGTGTGTATTGAATGCATTTAAAGGGAAATTGTTATTTCTCGCCAAAAGACCAAATACTAAGCAGATGGGGAGAGCATGTAGTTGTCATAAAGTGAATAATGAAATAAAATGCCCACTATTTAAAAAGTAGATAGTATTGTCAAAAAATCAAATTGCAAAGGGACACTAGGATATGTAGCCAAAAGTGAAGAGTTATAATTCCAAAGAGATAGTGGGGTTAGACACATTAATTAAAAGAATATCATCATGGAATCTGAAAGTATATGTAGCCCCACTTTGGGAAGGGTTATGTACATACTTCCCCTTCATGCGATTTTTGCACCCGTGCCTTCCCCTTGGGGGGGGGGGGGGGGGGGTGGGGGGCGGCTGCTGCTGCTGGATGTGTGGCACCCGCCCCCCACCTTTCCTTAACTAATAGTATAGATATATTGATTTTGGCATGCTCAAAGTCATTACTTTTGAATCTTTCAACAAGTTAAATCATTGGCTGCTTTATCTATACCAGCAATATGCAAATCCTTAGAAAGACCAAGAATCTCATGTTCATAATATTCATACTCAATTATCTCGCAAGTATAGACAGCAATTTTCATCCAAGTAACATTGAAACTGTTTAACTAGATCGTGCATTACATGAAATACTAAGAGAAATTCCAAAAAGCCTCCTATTCATGAGTCTTAAGCTTTCCATGATTTAGCCCTTTGGCAAAGAGCTTCCTCAACCCATGCTTCTTCCACAACTAGGTGTAACATCGAAAATAGTAGTGCCAATATGCAAATAATTTTAAAAGTAAAAGATTATATACTACATATGCAAATTTGTAGTGGCGATTACATACTACAGCAGCAAGGTAAAAGTAACCCTAGATCAATATGTTTATGTCATCTCTCACAAGGCATTTATTAAACTCTAGTTTCCTTTGTCGGGGGTTCAATAGATTACGTTTCAATACACCAACCAATTGTGTTATTTTCTGTAAACATGGCTTCATGAAATCTAGTTGGCCAAGAATGTCTTGCTTTATTTCTTACATGTTATAATTTTCTGTAGTAAAGTTTTCAAGCTATTGCAAATCAATAGTGAATCAGATAGCTTGGTATTTTTTGGACACACTCAAGCATAATTTTCAAATGAAGAGATGATTTCAAACCTAATCAGTTATATTGGTTAAGCCCACCCATGAGAAGGTAATCTTTACAAGATCGCATCTCTGGACAAATTGTCCCAAGCATAATAAGCACATGACCAATATAACTACCAGGCTTGATGTGCTCCACACATCAAGAGCTGGGTCCTCCATTAACTGCACCACCTCACCTTCAGCAACCAGCAATAGAGGCCTTCCAACCCAACTCACCATCCTCTTGGTGCACTGCAGTTCAATAGTCAATTTACAGTACACCTCTTTCCTATTCCCAAGTTGCCAAAGAACAGCCTGTGACCTGACGTTTTTGCAAGGCCCATGCATTAAAAATCACTTGCTATTAAGTTGTTTCAGCCTGTATCTTCCTTGCAAAAGCTTGAAAGGTCTCTAAAGCACGGTGGAACTGATTTCCCTGTATGGACAAACGTACAACATAAGTTTCATCTAATAGAATTCAGAAATTCCTTTGCAGTCTTATAGAAAAGAGAACTCTCTAATATTTTGACAGCAACATTAATCAGTTCACCTGCCAATACATGTGCTGGCAATCTGAGCACTGCCAAAACAGAAGACGTTCTGTTATAGCATACTCAGGAATTACTTGCTTCTTTAATGCTGAAGCAACAGCTTCCTCAGGAGTAAGCGGTTTTGGTATAAAGTTCCCATTGCATTTTGTACATCTTGAGAGAAGATTTTCCTCTGATATTGTTAAGTTAAAAGCCTTCACCACCTGAATTTTTCCAAGCAACTAGGTTAATGAATGTAGTCCTCTACTTCAAATAATACATAAATGAATGGAATAAGAGTCCATCCAGATCTATAAATATTAAGGCACAGTTCTTCTGTTGGCTCGCACAAGTAATCAATGTAGCCAACCATCTTGTTGAACATAGCTAACTTTTATTAGAGTACAATCCTCTACCATGCAACTCTCAATCCAGAGCACCTGCAAACTGGGTTGGTTTGAGCCCTGAATGACTACTCCAGTCCAATCAGCAAAACACTACCAGATGGCTGAGGTGCCACAAGATATAGACAATGGGGATATTGGGTGCCCTAGTGCAGTAGAGGTCAGGGGAGCTTCTGTATTTGCAGTTTGGTAAGAGTTTCTTTCTTTTGTCTTTTTTGTTGCTTGGATGAGAGAAAAAGCTAGGTGATATGCAATTTGGTTAGGGTTGTCTCTATATGTAGTACGGACTGATCCGTATGGTACGGTACATATTAGTATGCTTTTGTATGAAAAGATATGGCAATTTTGGCCACACCAGGCCAGAGAGAATATTGTATGTGCGTATGAGTTATTACAAATCCTAGTTGACCTCTCCAGAAAATCTTTCAAAGGTTAGGGACCAAGTTTAGTAAGAATGGGCAGCTTCAATGTGTTGAGAAA